>NW_010546480.1:0-2508 GCF_000687285.1 Phaethon lepturus | reverse complement strand
TGCTTGACTTGCTTAGGCACTTTTGAAACTCCTGTGAGGCCCCCCCCACTGCTTTGTAGGGCCCTCAGCACTGAAAGTCAGTCTCAGCATGACCCTCAATCCCTTTCTCGCCAGTTTTCAATAACAGAAATGGAAACCAAATCCAAATCTCCACCCCCATCAGAAACCTCAGCCGCAAAGCTGCCCTACCATTTTATATGCTGTTTTTATTTTTTAACCTTTAGACCTGTGACACGTCTGCTACAAAGGTTAAATTCAAAATTAGCTGCACGAGCATAGAAAGGAAAGTCTGTCTCTCAGTGTACATTATAGTCCCCAGCCCCCTACAAAACAAAATGGAAGTGTGTCTGGTTCAAGGCAGCCTACACAACAGCAAGCTGCAGGAGCTGTAAACTATTATTTTAGCTCCCAAGGAAGTAATTACTATAGCAACCAACACATTCGAATGGCTCTTTGGCTGCTACTGAGACACAAACAACTTGCGCACAAAGGCACATGAAACATGCTGCGTAAAGTGTTCTTGGGTAGCTGTGTTTTTTGAAGAGCTGTGTGAAATGTGCACAACTGGCTCCTGATAAATGACTGCCACAAGAACAGCAAACAATTGTAGTATGCCATGGTCCTAAAATAACCTAATCAATAGCTCAGTATATTTGCCCCTGAAAAGATGAAGCAAAAAAAAAGTGCAGGCTCCGTTTTAAGCCTGTGTGCTGGGAAGTAACCCCGCAGAGCTGAAGACACATTCAATAAACAGAAAATAAAATGATAGGCTGAATGTCTCCCCTTTTGTTCCATGTACTGATGCAAACTCCCTGCAGGCTTTAGTGCGAGCTCATCTCCTCAAGGCTTAAACCAAGTTTGTTGGAAAAAGGGGATTCAGTTACAGCCCTATAATGCTGGAGGGTGTAGCAAGTGATGTCTGCATTCTTTTCTGTGCCTGTGCAGCAGCCAGCCCCAACAGACCCCATCTCCAGCTGCAGTGCTTGGGTACGCTACTGTTGCTATCAGTAAATAATGAAGCTTCTCGGGCAACAGCAAACTGTAATTGTTAGCCAATGCTGAAGTATTACAGCATTTAGAGTGCCTCTATCACCTTCAAATCAAAATTCTGCTGGTATAATAACAGCTTGATCGTTTCTGGGTTCTGTGTGCAAAGCTGCACCACTTGATGGTGCTAAGACAAACAGCTTAGGTTCCCCAAAACAAGAGATCTGGTCCAGGTAACCTGGCCCAGGAGTACTGTCCAAAGATTCCTCACAGGGCAGACTACAGACATGTCACCTATCACAAGGATCATGAGTGGCATTAATGTCACACTCCTGCTCAGCTACACAAGGCAGCTCTGCTGAAAATGGGGGTTATGGATCTGGGTAACTCAGAACAGAGTTGGATCCTGTAAGTGAGCACAACACATCCCTTCACAAGCTTGAATCACCTTTTAGGAATTTTTTTCATCAGTCAAGTCCTAAAGTCTTGCTCTGGGTCCAGAATAAGCTGAAAATCACAACTGGGTTTAAAATAAAGACAAAATTAAGGAAGGAAGTGTAGTGATGCAATTTATTACAAAGTGCTTTAGGAACAACCAAAAAAGAATCTTGTGATAGCAGATAATGCACAACAGAGAGTTTTTAGTTGACCATAGCCTTTTAAGCAAAGTCACTTTATTTTGGATTAAAGAAAAACATCTGAAAAAAGCACAAAAATAAAGTATCTGTATGAAAACAGCACAAGCATGTGGAAAATCATAGAATACTAGCATGGTTTTGGGTTGGAAGGGGCTTTAAAGATCATCTAGTTCCCCCCCCCCTGCCATGGGCAGGGATACCTCCCACTAGACCAGGTTGCTCAAAACCCTATCCAGCCTGACCTTGACCACTTCCAGGGATGAGGCATCCACAACTGCTCGGGGCAACCCGTTGCACTCTCTCACCACCCTCCATCCTAGTGAAGTATTTCTTCCTTATATCTAACCTAAATCTGCCCTTTCTCAGCTTAAAGCCATTACCACTTGTCCTATCACTACATGCCCTTCTGAAAAGTCCCTCTCCAGTATTCTTGTAGGCCCCCTTCAGGTACTGGCAGGCTGCTATAAGGTCTCCATGGAGCCTTCTCTTCTCCAGGCTGAACAACCCAACTCTCTCAGCCTGTCTTTATAGGAGAGGTGCTCCAGCCCTTTGATCATCTTGTGGCCCTCCTCTGGACTCAATCCAACAGGTCCATGTCCTTCTTATGTTGGGGGCCCCAGAGCTGAACGCAGTACTCCAGGTGGAGTCTCACCAGAGTGAAGGGGAGAGGCACCTGCTGGTCACACTTCTTTTGATGCGGACCAGGAGATGGCTGGCTTTCTGCGCTGCAAGCACACATTGCCAGGTCATGTTGAGCTTCTCGTCGACCAACACCCCCAAGTCCTTCTCTCAATCCATTCTCTACCCAGCCTGTATTTGTGCTTGAAATTGCCCTGACCCATGTGCAGGACTTTGCACCTGGCCTTGTTGAACTTCATGAGGT
>NW_010546479.1:403-867 GCF_000687285.1 Phaethon lepturus | reverse complement strand
GTGGGACACCTCAGCCTGTGCCTGCCGCAGCGAAGCCCCCACAGCAGGTCCAAGCTGTGGGGCACAATGGCGTGCAGACCCCCCCTGCACCCAACTGCAGCCCCCAGGGATGCAGGGGCCTGATCCTGCAACTTCCCGATGGGTTTTCCTAAATCTGGGCCGGGTTTGCGTCATCCCAGGGAGATGGTTTAGGGATGGAAGCTGGCAAGAAGCCGTCCCTCAAGCTCTCGCTGGAGGAAAAGCAACCTTTCTAGCAACAACAACAAAAAAATACTAAAAAAAAAAATTCATGAAAAGCTCTGGTTTGCCTCTTCTTGCCAAAACCAGTTGTTGAAGATTTTTCCCGGCCTCTCCGGCTTTGCCTTCGCATGTGACAGGGGAACAACGTCAGACGCTCTCCTGGTTTTCTGCTCTGATGTTTTCCCCTGGGGTTGGACGAGGGAACGGGCCTGGGCGGATGGCAG
>NW_010546479.1:0-308 GCF_000687285.1 Phaethon lepturus | reverse complement strand
TGGGCGCACATCCAGGTCTGGGGTCCCTTGAGGATGCTCCCCCAGCCCAGAGCAGCCCAGTGCTGAGGACTGTGCAGCTCATGACAGTAGTGAAGGTTGCGAGTGGGACATGGGGATGCAGAGGTGGCCCTGGGGGACATCCAGACACCCCCCGCACCTCCACGAACCCCTCCTGATGCTTTCCAGTGGGGCACAAGCGGAAAAATCCTCGGGCTGAATAATTTGTGCTGCTGGCGGGATTCGTTAGGGCGATACGGCGAGGTGGGCTTGGGCCTGGGCGCTCTGCCACAGCCGGGCTTGCAGGGGGT
>NW_010546478.1:0-5281 GCF_000687285.1 Phaethon lepturus | reverse complement strand
TAGAGCAGCTTGGTGGCACCTGGCGTCCAGCAGAGTGGTATGGGGTGAATTCCTGTCTCCCTAAAAGCTGCCCAAGGATCCTCTGTTTTTCCAAGCCAGGGATGAGTGTCTTGGCACCAACTGCCTACAGTAGGATTCCCCACTTATGCAATAGTCTCAGTGCTAGGTTTGCATATGGCATCTACCTGCTGTGCTGCAGAGGCAATAATACAGGCTGCTGTAGCAGAAGTGCAAAGAAGAAGAGCAGTGAAGGAGTTAAGCAAAATGAAAGTGAATTTATAATTTCTGATATTGGCCACTCATACTGCTACAGTCACAAATTATATGAATTGTCAGCAAGATGGTAGCTGATAACACAAAAGGCTCAGAAGTGACAGTTTTAAATTGAAAATGTATTTTCAAGTACAATTCACGGCTTCTCCACAACGGCAAAAGCTTCTTGTCATGTGAACTCTCAGAGCACTGCAGCGACCACAGAAGATATGATTTCTTATGTTACTCTCTAAAATCCTGGGTTCTGTAATAGGGAATAATAAATAAAAATTAATTTTACTGGGGCCAGTAGGTCAAAGCATCAGTTAGTATAAAGTGACTGTGAAATGAAGGTGTCAATGGAGCTATACTGAGTTATAGGGAAGGATCTGGACCATTACTGTCTGACTGCTAATTAGAGGCAGGTTTTAAAGTGCCACTACTAGTTAAATTTGCTTGGTAATTTACACCTTATTTTCCATTTGCTTCTCACTTTGCCTAAATTTAGCTATGTGGGATGAAATCTTCCATGCTTCAGGCTGAATCTATTCAGAATCACAGAGTTATTTTGGCAGATGAGGTTAGGGAAGAGTAATGTCCCTAACTACACAAGGTGTGGCTGTGGATACTAATTCCCTGCCACCTGGTCCTACTTGGAGTGTAGGAACTGAATGTGCAGGCACACAATGCCCACAGTGCCCACAATGCAAAGCGTTGGATTGTACTGGTGTTTCCCACTAGCTCACCTAGATTTCTGTGATTTACGTTTGGAGCTCCTAATAAAGCTACCAGTGGTGGAAAGTGCAACAGCCCATTTGCGGGAGAAGGATGGACTTCACAACTCTATGAGAGTTATATTCCGAAGCCGTTTATTGTCTTGTCTGACTCCAATATATATAATAATTTTCGCTTAGTCACTGCGCACACACTCATGATTGGTTACAAGTTGTTACACACACTATTGCAATTGGCTATATACAAAATATCACGCGCTGTCCACGCGCCCCTCACACAGTCAGGATTGCTGCTTGCAGGTGTTCCTGTTTTCCTCGCTTCTTCTTAGTTGTTTTCCACAGCTCCTTCTCCTCAAGGCCAAGCCGTGCAGATATCCAGCTGTTTACCAGCTTCTCAGTGCCACAGCTCCTTCTCCTTAAGGTCGAGCCATGCAGGGTGATCCCAACACCCATTTCTTAATGACTTTTCTCTTTCAAGCCTTACAGTGCTACCTCAGAGGCTGCTGAACTCATCCTTCTGCCCTGGTACTGTAGGTGTCCTGCAGACCCTCTTTTGGAATCCACCTCTTCTTATTCCTGTAGACTCAAGTTGCAACACCTTCTAGTGGTGGACAATTACCAGCAACGTTATGAATGAGCCCAGGTAGAATACTCTGGCTAGGACATCCCCAGACTAGCAGAGACACAAGCAAGCAAGTTCAGAGTAGTGCATCTCTAAGACATCCTTGTTTATGGATAAAAGTGGTCCAAAAGTGGCTTTACCACTTCTTGGTGTTCCCAAACCCATTCCTTTGCTTGTGCCTGCTAATAAGCATATCCAGATTCCCATCAGGTTTGCTAGAATACAATACAGTGATTTTCCAAGCTACTAAGAAGAAAGGGAGATCAGGGACTGTCTGAACCTGTGGAGGAGACACCAGTTGCCAATATGTAGTTTATCATTCCAGCAAAATCTGGTTCCAGATGCCAAGCCAATTACTTCTTCAGTCCAGTTATAAATCCAGTATACATTAAAAAAATCAAATGTATGGTTTAATGTTGGTTTGTATCCAGACTGTCCCATTCAAATATCATTACTCATGCTTACAGAATCATACAACTGAGTAAAATAAAGGGATTTATAAAACAGTATTTGTTGGATTCTGTTTATCTGCCCTCTGATTACTGAGTCTTTCAGGCACACTGGGTTACCAAGCATTCCTCTGTAGCCATGAAGCCTAGAAGTATACTTTTTTAATGAAAGCTGAGATTCTCACGCAGTTTCCTAATATAGGTAGCTATTGTTTTAAGCAAAACACCATATACTGTGAAAAATACAACAAAATTGCAAGACTTGGTACACTGGGAAAAAAATCAGCAGGGAATCACTGCTTCATGCAATTTTTCTAAGAAGTTAGGTATTACTAGTGTCACCATTTGGGTTCATCTTTTAGAACACATGCTAGTTCATGAACAAAGTATAAGACAACATATAACACTGAAATAGCACCTTTTAGATATTGGCTATGAGCTAATATTTTATTTGGAAATAAATATATTTTTGTTACTATTGTACTTGGGAAAAGCACAATAGGTCCTAAGGAGCAGATGTATTCAAAGGAGTAGACATATTTCAATGGAAGAAACATCTATTAAATGATAAGACTAATAATTTTTATCAGTTAGAATCCCTTAGGGAAAGGAGCCAGCAGTCTTTATTAATAATATTAGTAGCAGTTGACATTATACCATCTGTCTAGAGACATGGATAATACTTTTGAGCAGAAATGCCAACTGTTTAAAGAAGAACTTTGAGAGGAAGGGAGAAAAAGCAAAGATGACGCTTGATATCAGCTGTAATTTATCCAGCATCTACTGATTCAAGCCTCTACCCCTTAAACGTGTTTTTTTTATTAAAACTGTATTTTCCAGTGCTTTTCTTTTATAAATATTGTATTATTCAGCTATTCCTTTTGTGTGATTACTTGCAAGCAGTGCTTATTATTTTTTTTGATCTAAGAAACTGATAGCTTTACTTTCTGTCAAGCTCTCAGAAATGGGGTGTGGAACTGCACCCTATGCTTTTACAGTGTTATGATTTCAAATGTACCTTCTGGTTAAAACTGTCACAAAACTATCACTGAATATTTGCCAGCATCCCACCAAAAGAGAGTGAGAGAGAGTAGCTATTGAATAAGCTCAACTAGAAACGGCTTCTCATTTTAGTTCCTTTAATTAACACCCTTAGGCATAATCCCTTCTTGTGTTGTTCATATTTATTGAGAAAATTTTTTTGTTTCTTTGACATATGTTAAGACTCATGTGGCACATTTTTTAATGTACAAAATTCTTGTGGAGGAAAGAGGGAAATGAGAAAGACATTACTGGTGGACAAAAAGCTGGACATGAGCTGGCAATGTGTGTTCGTAGCCCAGAAGGCCAACTGTATCCTGGGCTGCATCAAAAGTGGCGTGGCAAGCAGGTCGAGGGAGGTGATTCTGCCCCCCTACTCCGCTCTGGTGAGACCCCACCTGGAGTACTGCATCCAGCTCTGGAGCCCTCAGCACAAGAAAGACATGGACCTGTTGGAGCAGGGCCAGAGGAGGGCCACAAAAATGGTCAGAGGGCTGGAACACCTCTCCTATGAGGACAGGCTGAGAGAGCTGGGGTTGTTCAGCCTGGAGAAGAGAAGGCTCCGGGGAGACCATACTGCAGCCTTCCAGTACTTAAAGGGGTCTTATAAGAAAGATTGGGACAGACTTTTTAGCAGGGCCTGTAAGCAATAGGACAGGGGGTAACGGTTTCAAACTAAAAGAGGGCAGATTTAGACTAGCTATAAGGAAGAAATTTTTCACAGTGAGGGGTGGTGAAACACTGGAACAGGTTGCCCAGAGAGGTGGTAGATGCCCCATCCCTGGAAACATTCAAGGTTAGATTGGATGGGGCTCTGAGCAACCCGATCTAATTGAAGATGTCCCTGTTCACTGCAGGGGGCTTGGACTAGATGACCTTAAAAGGTCCCTTCCAACATAAAGTTTCTATGATTCTATGATTCTATAATTATTTGAGTTCTAAAGTAAGCCAGATAGATAGTAGACATTAGAATACTGGAACAAATTTTGAAAGAAAGAATAAATGAAAAAGTATTAGTAAATGGAAAGTGGGCTGAAAATGCAACATGGCTTTCCTAAAAGTAGTCTTTTGCCAAATATATATCTACAGATATCAAAATACAAAATCTGTCTGAATTCAGTTAAGCAGCTGATATACTGGCATAATGGAAATTCTCAACTAAACTGGCAAAATGGGGATTATCTGAAAAAGTGTGCAATGAGCATGGAGTTGAAAGAAAAGATGGACGTGTTTTATGCTGAAACAGGAAGCATCAGGATGGAGGATGGCTAGAATAGACTTCCTTGTGTTTCAGTAGTGACTTATTCATTAGTTACTATGGCATAAAATGCAGTACTCTACTAATGGAAATTTGTGAATGCTCAAGATTAGGAGCAACACAGGAAGCTCAGAGAATAAAAATGGAGAGATGACTCTTGATAGTTGGAGTAATATGAATTAGATGCAATTTAACATTGTCGTGGTTTAGCCCCAGCTGGCAACTAAGCACCACGCAGCCGCTCACTCACTCCCCCTCCCCCAGTGGGACGGGGGAGAGAATTAGGAAAAAAAACTCGTGGGTTGAGATAAACACAGTTTAATAGGACAGAAAGAGAGAAGGAAACAACAATGATAATACCAACAAAGGAATGTACAAGAACAAGTGATGCCCAATACAGCAATTGCTCACCACCCCGTGATCGATAGCCCGTCCCCGAGCAGCGATTTCTGCCCCTCGGCTAACTCCAGTTTATGTACTGGGCATGACGTCGTATGGTAGGGAATATCTCTTTGGCCAGCCTGGGTCAGCTGTCCCGGCTGTGTCCCCTCCCAGCTTCCCGTGCACCCCTAGCCTCCTTGCTAGCAGGCCAGCACAAGAAGCTGGACTGTCCTTGACTGCTTAGCAACAACCCAAAACATCAGCACATTATCAACAGTTTCTCATCCCAAATCCAAAACACAGTCTCACACTAGCTTCTGTGAAGAAAACCAGCTCTATCCTGGCTGAAACCAGGACAAACATACAAACTGCAGAGTCTTTAATTTAGGGACTACTAATAAGTTTTTTTTCCCCCTAAAATGTGGGACTCGGTAAGTTCTGAAAATGTTGGTCATTGGAAGACTAGAAGCCATCAGTGTTGATATAGCCATTGCAAAAACACAGGTGAGGCATTTCCACTTCATAGAATCATAGAATCATAGAA
>NW_010546477.1:340-3018 GCF_000687285.1 Phaethon lepturus | reverse complement strand
TCCCTATCCCATTTTTAAGGTGTTGCACTATTTCCTCTCGCCAGCCAAAATAATGTTGTCTCCTACGTTATACATACACACACACACGTCTGCACCCAACTGCTGGGGCCATCACTTCGCTAACCGGAGTTACCTTGGTGTCGCAATAAGAAATTCTGTTTTGGTTTTTTTTTTTCTCCTCTCAATCGAAATTATCCACCTACTTGGCAAATAACTGCCAGCCTCCAAAACACTCCCCCCTTTATTTTGCTGATTTCAGTTGAGGGGGTTTTTGTTGGGTTTTTGGGGGGTGGTTTTTCCCCTCCTGCCCTTTATTTCTTTTTTTCTTTGTGCTTCCCAAAGCAGCCGACTGCAGCATTTCGAACCCTTGAATGCCAACAGCCAGAAACTCCCTGGTCCCCGTGCAAAAAGCGTCCAGAAAAGGGACCAAGCATCTGGGGGAAGCAGAGCCGTGCCAGAGAGACCCGGTATTTCCGAGGACAGTGACCTGTCCCAGAACCTTTCATTAAAATCGGCGACGTGTTGGTTTGGAAAGAAGAAATAAACCACAGTAATTTTATTTCCTCTTTGCTTTTGAGTGTGAGATTCATTCACACTTCAGATACGGGCTAATTATAAACCATAGGAAAGACGCTAAAGCCCACTGAAAGGCAAAAATCAAGTCTTTTCACAGCTGAACAGATTGGGATGAGACGACAGAAATCTTGTCAAGCCTCAGGAAAACCAGAGGGTGATGGTATTTATACCAGGAGGGACTAAGGAGAGACCTTTCTTTCCAGGAACGCCAGATTCACCCCCTGGGTAAGAAATGGCCCTAGAACGTCCCATAGCAGCCGTGTGGAAAACCCCACCGATGCTCTTCTTGCCCCGGAATCAGGGCAAGTCCCCCCTGACTTATGTCCTGAGTGACGACCACATTGAAAAATGAGGAAAAAAGGGGAAAAATAAGGGAATACGCTATTCTGATCTCGGCTGCCCTGTTTTACGAGCAGGAAAGGGAATATTCAAGGCATTTTGAACTGGAAACATCACTGCAACACACCTGAGCGCTACCTGCAGTCACATGGCCTCTGTACAGACGAGACCCTATAAATAAGGACGCGAATGCAAACTTATCCGCCGGCACCCGAGGAAGAGCCTCGTGCCCGCCGGGGGCGAGCCCCGCGGGGCATCGCTGCTTTCGCAACCGGAGCAAGAGACCGACAGCGAGGACTCACCACGGGGGACGGAGAAAGTGCAATGTTGCCTATCGATGCCTTCAGCTCGTCCACCGTTGCCGCGCTCTTCAGGACGTCTTTAGCCTGCAAAGGCTTGATCTTAATGTTGAACTTCTTGTGAGCCTCCTCTTCCTCCTCGGATTCGCTCGAGGAGTAGAAGTGCTTTCCTTTGGTAGGTAGAGCACAGTTAAAGAAGGTTTCCTGCCGCTGCGAGGGCAGAGCCTGGGCATTCAAGGGCTCCAGCCTCCCCGGAGCGTGGGAAATAGGTGTTCCAGAAATTCCCACGCACGCCCAGGGGCGGGAGCAGCGTGGCAAACCCCCCCACCGCAACTGGTGGGTTTGGTGCCCAAACGGGCAACTGGTGCTGAGGGCAAGAAAGTCGGCCCTGGTTTAGCCCAGCAGTGATTTGCATCAGTGGCTGGGTTTTCTCCCCGTCGGGGCCGCCCTGGCCCATTGCCCGCAGAGAGCCGGCATTTTTTGGTGGCCACAGAGGAAGGAAGAAATTCTGCTTGCCCGCTGATCCTCCTCCAGCTGCCAGGAGGAGGCTGCAAGCAAAAAAAGCAATTAAAAATCACCTTCGGCTCTACTGCCTCAGGTAATTCCCTCTGGGAGCCAATTTTAGCTGTGGAGCAACAGCTCAAAAGGAAAATAAAAGGGGCAAAATAAATAATAATAATAAATCAATAAAAATAGTCCGTGGCCTGCCTGCGAACCCCAGCTCATCTTACAGTTTGTAAGTTGAGAGGCAAAGCCAACAATAAAGGATATAGCCTGGTTCCTCAGGTCGGATGCTGTATCCCTCCTCATCAAGCTCAGGCGAATTCTGAAGAGGGGACAAAAAAAAACCAAACCAAACCCTGAAGCATTAGGAATGCTAATTCTGCCCCTGGAGAGCCGGAGCAGCTCCGTTCTCCCGCAGGAATCGGTGTCCGGCGCAGCCCGAGCCCACCGGCAGCCCCTGGGGCTGCAGGGAGCAAAGGGCACCCGTGCGCTGGCACAGCCTTGTGCCGCATCGATTTCGGCAACGCTCAATTTTGGCAAAAAAAAAAAACCAAAAAAACACACCACGTTTGCGATGCTCAGTTGCAACCCAGGGTTTTCTCCGCTGCAGCGTCCTGCAGCTGGGCAGCGCTCTCTGGAGCCACCCGGTTTCTAGGCAGTTTTAGACAATCTAACTGACACGTGGAAATGAAATACCTATCTGGACACAGCTAACGCCTGGACGTCACCCAAAATGCCCACAGCCACCCATAACGCCCAAACGTCAGGACGGGAGCGCGGCGCGGGTCCCCCGCGGGTGCCGGATGGAGGGGCGGCTCCGCGGGACACTTACGTATCTGTCCCAGTCGATCTCCGCATAAAACCCATTGGGGGCTCCGTTCGTTTTCTTCTGCAACACATCGGAAAAGAAAAATTCCCACGTTTTAAATTTAGGAAAGAAGACGACAGCCTATCCTACAG
>NW_010546477.1:0-297 GCF_000687285.1 Phaethon lepturus | reverse complement strand
GCGGGGCGGGGAGGCGCCCCCCGCAGCTGCCTGCGCAGGCACGTCAGCGACACACGACAGCATTCCCGATTCCCTTCCCGTTTCCCGAAGGGAAAATGAGAGCTGAAAGATTTTTTTTTTTTTGGCACATTCCTTAGTTGAACATAGAACATTTCTTAAGGAAGAGAAATGAAATGGCCATTTCTCCGTGTGATGGGGTGTTCCAGCCCCTGGGGAGAGCTGGTGGCAGCGGGGGCTCCCAGTGCCAAAGCGAGCACGGGTCGCACCGCTGTTTTTCGGGAACTGAACGCCTCTCCC
>NW_010546476.1:0-4151 GCF_000687285.1 Phaethon lepturus | reverse complement strand
GCGAGTGGACCAGCCAAGCCTGGCTTGGTTAGACCTGGGTCTCCAGCGATGGTGCTTCGCCCAGGGTCAGCTGCTCATGACATTTTGCTTGTGTAAGGCACCTTTGCCCCCTCCAAAAGCATAACCCCGCTATCGCTGCTTTGTGGCACTCCGGCCAGAGCGCTGGAGGGGAGGGTCATTTCCGCGCCTACCTCAGCCATCACGCAGACGCCTGATGCGGCACGGCAGAAAGCCAGGCTAACGGGGCCAGCCCAATTAGCGCAGCACCCTGGGCAGGCCGTTTCAGCTGGGCCCTCCGTACCGCCCGCCGGGCTGGGTGCAGATGTGCGAGCGGTGAGTGACAGGCAGAGGAGCTGGGAGCTGACTACATTAAAAACCCTTCCCTGAGATTTCCCTGCCGCCTTTTTCTCTTCCTCCCCCTTCACCACGTGAAGCGCGCGGTGGGCTGTATGTGCAAACACTGACAGATGGTGACACTCGGCTCCAGCTCCGGCAGATTAGAAAGGGAACTCAGTGTTCAAGGGACCAATTACCACTCTGTCCCCTCGGGGAAGAGCATATCAGATGTTTACTGGGGGTTAATAATAAATGAATTGAAAAAAAAATTGCTCTTCGAACACCATATTCTGTGTATTCATGTCAGCAGGTTGTAATTAGCTAATTAAATGCTTGGACTGACAGAACGGCCCCAGTGGGGGTTGCAGCATTGCAGACCGCTCCTGAAATATGAGCAGGAAACATCTTGGAATATGTAGGCAGGAGAGCAGTTAACACCTCGCATTTAATGGGACACCTCTTCCTGCAAAGGTTACTGGGAGAGCTGGGAGGAGGACGTGGACAAGTCCTGCGTCTGCAGAGCTCGCTGCCAAAAAAGCTGGGGACAGTGTGCGAGTCAGGGGGGCCCGCAAGATAAGGAAACAAGCAGTCATGGGCTGCTCTTGGCAGCAAGCAGCCACGGAGAAAAAAGGTTGAAGCTTTTGAAACAGGTATGCAATTCAAAATGAGTTATCAATTAACTGATAGCTCCCGGCTCCTCCTTGAAAGGGAAGGGAGCTCCGCGGTGAGGAGACAGCCACCAGGAGACACAGTCTACTACAAATACGAGTGTCCAACCACGTATGATTAGCTTGAGTCATCAAAACCAAAGCTACACTTAAGGAACATGAAAGGCCCACCTTTAACCTCCCAAAGCAGAGGAAATGAGAAGGCGCACTCAGGCTCTTGGCTGCCGTTCGGGTATTAGCTCACGCCGCACGCCCCTGCCCTCGCTGCTGGCCTTCGGAGATGAGAGCGTTTTGTACCACCGGCATGTCAGCACTGCTTGTTTGCTTTCCCGGCTCCTTAGTAGCGGCAGGGTTGGGTTCATGAACAGCAAGGCACCTGGCACGCTATACAAATAGGGGAGCAAAATCCATGCCAAATTACAGCACAAATAGTGCATCCGTCTGGAATGTATTAAAGGAGGCGTTTGCAGCACTGGCAGTGAAAATGATAGTGTGTCAGGCTTTTTCAAACTCTAGGTTTCTGTGGTCCCACTTTCTAGACACACTGCTTTGGAGGTAAAAAAACCACTTGCAGGGAAGCAGCCTGGAAGCGTGCAAGTCATCCCAGTAGGAGCCTGAGCTCACCCTCGTCAGCCCTTTTTTGACTGTGTGAAATGACCAGTAGCATCATGCACTTGGACCTGCAGCCTCCCAGCATGTTGTAGACACGCAAGACAGCACTCGTCCTCCTCGTGGTGCGGGGTGGAGCAGAGTGACTTGACACAACGGGAGCTTGCCCTCTTCCCTTCCCTCCCCAGCCCTATCTTCCTCCCAGCACAGCTTGGCTGGATGAGGAGAGCTACCCAAACTCTTGAAGTTTTGAACAATGATTTCTCAAAGATGAAAGACTGCGTAGATGAAAGGGGTGAGAAACATGTAAAAGATGCCTCCAAAATATAAACCATGAGATATCTACAGAACATGAGAAATCAAAGGGAAATATGCCATTTTGCACCTTTCATTCATTACTGCATCTGAAGTTCAGGGTACACAAGACAGCTCATTTCAAAAGTGTTTTGAGATGTGCGTTAGACCATGTACCAAGGCAGATGAAAAGCCAGCGTATCAGGGCTGCGTGCTCGGTAACGCTGGCGTGCGCAGGACGGGGGAAGGACCACACTCTGCCAAAACCCCGCGTGTATAAGGGCTTGCCTGCTGTAGATAGGAGGTGTCATCTGACTCCCAAAATCGGGAATGCTCTGATGAACTCAGGAGGTCTAACCAAACTTTTCTTTGCTGCAGCTGTGATGTTTTCCTCATGCCCCTGCTAGTGCTCTGTGCTCTCTGCTGTAAACATGCCCACCCAAAGAGCCTGAGAGAGGATGGCTGTGATGCATTCTGCCAGACTGGGATGTATGTTTGCCCTATGGGAGCTTGTTGATCTTCCCTTTCCCCTCTCCTCAAATGCTTATTATGATTGCAGAACAAAATCACTGCTGTCCCACGCGTGCCGACCTGAACTGTCCCTGTCCTGTGCCCTCCCACCCATCCAGCCTTTGGGGTCAGTTTGGGAGGGCAGCTGCGAGGATAACCAGTTTTCTTTTTCTCCTGCACGTGAGGGAATAAGGCAGATTACTTTGCCCGTGATTCATTTTTTAAAGCCTTTCCCTTTGATGAGCCAGCTTCACAAAACTGCAGTAGCTCAGGCTCCTTTAAGAGCTTTCCAGCACTGACTTGTTGAGCAGATTATGAAAATAGCCTTTTTCATAGTGTTTTGGCCAGCTGGGACAAATTCAGCCCTCTTTTCTAGGCCAGCAAGCTCATGGGTGGCAGAATAAGGGCAATTTAATCAGGCATTGGCAAAAGCTTGGTAAAATGAAGGCTGAGCACGGGGTGTCTCTTCCACACCAAGCAGAGCCTTTTCCATGGGCAACCTTCGCAGCACACAGGCGCTCGCAGGTGGTGGGGTCTAAGCAAGATGCTCCTTCTCGGAGGTGCCTGTAGGAAGCCTGCCCCGATGGGTCGGGGCGTGGGTTTGTAACAGTCCTCCCAGGCTCCCTCTGGCATTACCCGAAACCTGGGGAAAAGCATCTGTCCCAAGCTCCGTAGTAGCACCGTTCTTACATGCCTATGGGCTCAGGAACTTAATTCTCACTTCTTCATAAAATGTTTCTGAACTCTCAGACCCTGTCCTGCAAACACTCACACTATGCCTACTTCTATACCCGTCGCAATGAGGCAACTGATGTTAAAGTTCAGGGTGCTGCCAAGAGCCTTCCCAGACCCTGGCCATATAGCTTGACTCCTTGCAGAAATGATTTATAGGTACAGCTATATGTTGGCATGGTTGGGATTACAGGCAGTAAGATATTTTCTGTGCAAACACGCAGCAGAGAACATGCTGTTTATTACAGCCACGGCTCCCAGCTCGTGTCGCCCATGAGGATGGAAGGAAAGCACGCAGCACCCTCCGTGGGCGAGGAAGGCCTGGCGAAACCGCCGGCTCCTCGCTGCCAAGCTGTGACTAGGTAGTGCAATCCTGCTCAGCCATAATATTCCAGAACTGAGTCATCCAACAACATCAGCTATGCCTGTTATTGCTGTATCAGATAACCACATATATTTATTATTTACCAGCACACGCTTTATTGGCGTTCATTACAAGCTGTTAATGAGGTGTCTGTTTTAATGGCAGCCGTGGAACTAATAAGTAGGAGGTGGAAGGATCCTGCCCTTTGCCAAAAGATTCGATTTCTTTGCTGGCTTGTGGGCAACCACATATCCCGTCCATAAATGACAAGCAGCAGGATCACAGGGTCTGCCTCAAGCACGACTGCTGTTGCCTTATTTTGTCAGGGTACAGGGAAACAGGAGGCTTTGTGGAGGCCAGCGGCTGAGGAGGCAGCGCAGGGGACAAAAGGTGCCACCCGTGGATGTGGCCAAGGGCGACCTGCCCCGCATGGAGTGATGCTCACCCAGCAGCCCCCCAGCCCGTGCAGGGAGACCATGGCCCCCAGGAACGCCTGCGGCACGCTGCCCATCGCTGGCAGCCACGGGCTTGCGTGGGCTACAGCTGGCTGCCGGCAGCACGGCGGCCCCGTGCAGGTGGCACTCAGTTGCTTTGCATTTTGCAGAGCATTTTAGGAGAAACACATGTCCCCCATCACC
>NW_010546475.1:0-342 GCF_000687285.1 Phaethon lepturus | reverse complement strand
GGAAGGGGGGACAGGTATGGGGGCAGGGGGACAGGCAGGGGGACGGGGGGACAGGTATGGGGACATGGGGACAGGTATGGGGAAACAGGGACAGGTATGCGGACATGGGACAGAGGGACAAGCGTGGGGACATGGGGACAAGCGTGGGGACGGTCGTAGGGATGTGGGGATGGGCGACAGGACACAGGGACGTGGGGACACCAAAGTGTCACCAGTAAGACTAAGGACAGAGACAGCGCTGGGGACATGCGGCCGCTCCGCCAGCCCCCCGCTGTGTCCCCACAATGTCCCCAACTGTCCCCACTGTCCCCTAAGTCCCCAAAGCCCCCTGACCCCTCAAAA
>NW_010546474.1:2468-6264 GCF_000687285.1 Phaethon lepturus | reverse complement strand
CGGACAGCGCCGTTTCTGACGAGATGCAGCCGGAGTAGTACCGCGTCTGGGCCTCTCCCAGCCAGGCTAAGCACTCCCCAGTAGCTCGGAGACGCGTTAGGAGAGCAGACTCGGGGGCACAGAGGGCTGTGAGGACTCTCGGGGACGCTTAAGGGCTTTTCTCTTTTCCTCCCCCTTTTGTAGCCTGTCTGATAGCAACGGAAATCTTAGCATGTACCCGTTTACAGTAATCCCTAAAAATAAAGCTGCGCCTAAAAAATACATCGTATAGTAGAAGCATTAGCGTTTAGGGGTGTTTTGAATATTACCTAACAATTTTTTTCTTTGCAGAAATAGTAGAATTTCAAAAAATAGTGGGTAGCTTAATTGAACTTGTTGATCAACTGGCAAAAGCTGCTGAAAATGAGAAGATGAAGGTACTGTGCATTTAATTACTGACTTGTCATGTACTCTGCTCTGTACTGTGCGTGAAAAAACAGGTGTCTCCTTCCTTTCACAGCATAAGCAAGCTTTTTCTGTCAGTATCGTACCGGCATTTCCGTGGTAGTTAAGATCTGTCTGTCTGCAATATGAAAGCCTGGGCTTTTTAATTGATCATTAACATCTAGAAGACTTTTATAGGCACACTCAGTGTCATACTACTCCTGCATTTAACAGTCCTCCTGTTGCTGCTTATCTATATATTTGCACATAAATGGAACATGTATTTTTTTAATCACTCCTTCTACTAGTAGACCTTTGTCCTGAAGAGGCAGGAGAGGCTCTGTGAGGAGGAGGAAGAGAAGGGCTTTCTAAAGACCTTCCTCAAGATGAATGAATAGCTCTGTAATTATCTTTGAAATTTTATTTATTTCTGTGTGTCACCAAGTGGTGTGGGGTTTTTCCATGTTATTGTGGAAATAGAAATTAATATTTAGCGCAATTGTAGGTAGTGACTTTTTTCCTTATTTTTTCTGGGGAAAAAATTATAGCAGAGCTTATCTATCTGTAGGACCGGTCACCAGTGACGAGTTTTTATTTCCAGAGGAGTTGGTGACTTTTGTTTAAGGCTGTTATGAACACCTGGAGTGTGAAGGAAGTCTCAAATACCTTCATCTGCGCAACCTCTACAGCAACTGTTTGCCTCTTCCACCAACCATTCAGGGTTAAGACGTCACCCTCCTTTACTGTTAGCGTGTCTGAAACACATCAAAATCAACCTGCTGGTAGTGAAAGAGGTTAGAAAAATAAAAAAAAAACCCAATACAATTTCATGACTGACCATCCTCTTTTGACAGGCCATTGGTGCACGAAATCTGCTGAAATCTATAGCAAAGCAGAGAGAAGCTCAGGAACAGCAACTTCAGGCTTTAATAGCTGAAAAAAAGATGCAGCTGGAAAGGTAAGTTTTCTGTTAAATACTTTTGGGGCATTATGTAGGCTGGAAAGCCAATCTCACCATCTGTGCTCGGCAGCAGGACACTGTCTAAGCTTGTACACACAGTCCATCTGCAGTGAAGGTGTGCCCTGCTGCACAAAGCTCTTGTAAAACCACGTGGAGCCACAGGCCTAGGGTTAACTTGTGGCCCCGTCTGCCACTCCTCAGGAAGGTTCATCTCTGATAACTTGGTGGCTAAACAAACGCAAGTGGCATGAGATCATGCAGTTGAAGAAATTAATAAAATTGTAAATACAGCACCAGGTGTCTGACTGGTAAAGGCACTTCAGAACTGCAAAGTCTAACTCAGGCAGCCATTGCTTTACAGGTGACTGACACACGCAGCCTAACTTCCCTTCACCACAGACCAGTGAGCGTTGTACCAAACCATCTGACATGGGCTGGATGTAGCTGCTGGTAACCATTTTTTTTTTCTTTCAGATACCGAATAGAGTACGAGACACTGTGTAAAATTGAAGCAGACCAGAACGAATTCATTGACCAATTCATTTTTCAGAAATAGATGATTTTAAGATAAAAACAAACTCACTTGGAAACTTGACCATTCCAGAATCTTGAGAATTTAAAAAATATGCAATTTCTCACTGTGCGTGAATGAATAGATGGTTTGTACAAATGGAAGTGTCTTTTAATTCAGTGTGAATTACCCTAAAAGTGGCAATAAGGAGGGCTTTCTAACAGATGTAAAGACTGTTCTGTCCTTTGATTTTATAAAAGTTTTGTACAGTCAGTAGTTCTAATTCAAATTATAGTTGAATTAATACTACTGTTGCTATGTTATGTCTCTCATTTTTTGAATTGTACAGCTCTTTTGAAGAAATCAGGAAATAAATTATTGTTTTCAGACTTTCTGGATATACCAGAATTAGTTGCTTCTGTATGTTATTTTTGAGCTTGAGAGTTTACAACTTCCTAGACTGTCATAATGATTTTCCTATGTGTAGTATTTTTCATGTCTGTAAAGACAAAACATACAATCAGCAGTAACTTGTATCTCTATTGACCAGATTATCTCTATGGAGATAAGAAGAAAACCCAGAAATTCACAATTAACAGAACGGATCAATTGCAGACACACAAAAAAGCAGAAAATGTGGCAGAATTAAGAACTTTAAACTACGTCTGAGGTATGTCTGTACAGGTAGTAATATTGTAGTAGAATTCCTTCATGGGCGTTATTAGTGATAGAGCTGTAAACTGATGAGACAAACCACACTAAGCATACAGTGACACCAGGAGTATATAAAAAACTATCAGTACAAATGTGACATTTAAAAACTGAATGCCTGTGATCTAAAATCAAACCTCATGTTGAAGTGCAAATAGATGCATTTTATTTCTGTCTTTAGGCAACGAAATATGGAAATGTTGGCCTTTTTCAAAGCCTGTGGAAGGTTTAAATTTTATACCAGTGAAGTCCTGAAATATATAGGCAGTGACTGAGAAGCCTTCCTGGGGAGCTGTAATTTACACAAGTCTCCAAGTTTGATTCTTGCAGATCACATTGAGAACTCAAAAAGAAACCCAAAAAAACCCCCAACAAAAAACCCAAACCACCAGCCCAGAATTTCTGTCAGTAGTAGGTTTAATTTACTGTAACTTGTGCATATATTTACTGTGTGAACTATCTACGATCTCATGGTCATTATTTTAAGTCCCTTTTAGTCATTCCCTTAAGAAGATTAAACACAGTTTAATGTGTTTTGTTATTTATTTCCATACTAGAAGTGATTTCATGGAAGACAGCAATTTACAAATCCTTGTTTACAACTCTTGAAGTACTTCAAAATCCTCTGGGAAGTATGCCTCATTGTCAAACAAAGTTCACTTTAAGCATTCAGAAATGCAGATTTTTGCACATTTATCACCGATCAGATATTTACAATCAATCAAAACTGAAGCAAAGGAAGGTGACATTTTAAGGGGAGGGGTGAGGAAGCTAAGGATTACTCTGATTTGAAATGCTTCAAAAGCATAGCTTTGCACATTTGTATATAATCAGTTACAGATTTTACAGAACACACTCTTGGAAAAAGGGGACTTGAAAGAAAAGTATCAGCTGCAGTCATCATCGTCCCCATCACACGGTTACATACCAAATGGTTAAAAGTTAATTTTCCTATTGGTGATGCACCGCCCAACACTGACAGTGGAAGAGGAGCAAGGTCCCTCCACCTGCGTGTGCCCAGAAACCATGGGGAACTGCTAGTACAGGCTTCTGCCAAAACTGGTGCTGAATAAAGGAGAGCTGAATGCTCGAACCGATTCAGTTTTCTTGCAGGAGCCAGATGCTCTGGTAGTAGCTGTTGCAGCCAACAACAGGAGACAGATGTTTGTCCCAGGGGACTATGTCAGCAC
>NW_010546474.1:369-2437 GCF_000687285.1 Phaethon lepturus | reverse complement strand
ATGTCGGCACAGGGTATGAATCAAAACCAGTATGAGCGTCGTGTGTACAACTGTTACAGTGGGTTACTTCCTTTTCCTTTTCTCCACGTGGTTATAATGGGGGTTGTAGAGCATGGTAAAAAGAATCAGAAGTGGTATCAGCAAGTATGGCAAATAGACAGATAGCAGAATTAGGCGCTCATGTTGTGTCTGAGGTCCCAAATGCTCAGACTTTGAGAAATCGTGAAACAGGATATGCGCGAGGATAGCAAACAAAGTTGTAGCTACATGGGTGGAGTAGATAATTGCAGGAGTCCTTATCCATTTGCAGCCACCTGTATAGAAGCAAAAAGGGAACGCTGTTGAAGTGTTCTGAAACAAGCAGAATTCAGTGGCTTTTAAATTAACAGAACATTAACTGCTGTATCTCTGACAGGATAAGCCGTAAGTCATACAAAATAGGTAGTAGGAAAAAACGTACCAGTAGCAACCCAGGAAAATTATCTACCTTTATGGCCATTTTAGAACAAGGGCGTGATCGTAAAAGTTTTAAAGTAACAAAATGAGTACACAGGCTTGACCCAAACTTTATGTACCTTGGAAGCATGCCAGATGTCAAGCATTGGTTCCATGTAAATGTCTGCAGTGCCAAAGGGCCTGTAGTCACAGTGTTTGTTTCTGACAGGACTTATTCTGTGCTGCTTTGTCAGATAAAACTCACCATGAAAATAGCACAGCGCTCCGCATGGTACATCCCTATAGTTGCTTAAGACTGATAAACTTTCTCTGCTGTACCAAAGCAAGTGTTAGGCAGAAATGCTGCACAGGACATACTCTTACACTTGTTCCATACCAACCTTTTAAGAAGGCGTACACTGCAACGGGGAAGAAAGGCATTTGTAAGAAGGCTTCGCAATATATAAACGCCTTAAACCACTCTGGGGGCTGGAGCATCATGGGGTCTCTAAAGGTGGCTGCATACCACTGCAACAAATCTGTCAGCTAAAAAAAAAAAAAGAGCACCACATTAATACATGGAACGTCAGCTGCAACGGGAAAAATTGAGACCCGCATCTGGCAGTCAGACGAAGCCATCGCTGCAGTGGGAAAAACAAGTGATGTCGTCTTGGTATGCAAGGCCTCAGGACGCAACTTAGTTTTAACAGGGACTACATGTCTGCAGTCTTTAAAGTGATGAACCCTTTCCATTAAGTATATATTAACTTGCACTACTGGCAATTTTTGGATTACTACAGCATAAAGTGCAGTTGCTTTCCAAAAACTATTTCTGAAATGTCATTTCTTACCAGGAAAAAAAAAAACCCCAAATTACAGAAGACCTGCACCTTGACATTAGTAGATATTGAAGAACTCTCGCATTTTCCTCTTTCTCACCCTATTGCCAGCTGAGGTGGGCCCCATCTTGCAAATACCTTTAGGCACTTGCCGTGTCTAACCGGGAGGTGTGGCCCCAGCCAGGCCTCACCAAGCCAAGGAGAGTCTGGGGCCTCGTTCAGTCGGGGAGCGCGTCGTTAGATCACAAGGTTCGTCACTGGCTGCTGCTGCTCAAACAGCTTGATGTAAGAATTTTGGCTTGGCAAGTTCAATTAGTTTCCATGACAGAAATGTAAATTCCAGCATGGCCTTAAGTTGGACTTTGAACGGAGAGATATGTATTGAGATTTGCTAGTTAACTATTAATTTAAAATGGTTTCTGTAATGGAGTAATTCTACATGCAATTCTAATGGCAAAAATCAAGTTCACTAATTGTAAACCTCATATAGGAAGTTTATGGCTGATGTCATCCTGATGACAAGACTTGAACTGATTATCTTCTATCCAGCTGTTATTTGAATTTACTTTATTATGTTTACTGTATTCTATAATTTTATTCAAAACCCAGCAAACCAGAAATTTTTACTAATAAATTTGGTTGCTGGTGTGCCTGCTTCTACAGCGGTAACAATTCCCTTTTGCGGTTTGGGCAGGAGGACAAGCAAAAATCAGGATCACGGGGTGACCAAGGCGACAGTCAGATCCAGGGGGGCTGTGGCGGCGTGTCAGCGCTGCCGGCATCCTTCGGGCGCT
>NW_010546474.1:0-299 GCF_000687285.1 Phaethon lepturus | reverse complement strand
CGTGGCGGCTGGCCACCCGCCCCAGCCGTTCATCGGCGGCTGAACGGCGCAGCCCGCGGCCATCCCGCTTACAAATTAGAAGGAAGAAAAATCAGCCACCGCTGCTAAAGGTGCTGGTGAACAGTCGCCCTTGCTGTCCTTCCCAACCGATGCCTTGACCGAAAACGTGAGTCAGCGTGGAGGCCGCGAGCACTGCACGCGTTTCAAAACCTGTTCCGTTCTAGGAAATTTACTGCGGCTTCTTCTCCCCCCTCACGTGTCTACCTGCCAGATTTTGTAAAAAACGCCACAGGATCCGT
>NW_010546473.1:49255-59826 GCF_000687285.1 Phaethon lepturus | reverse complement strand
GGCGGCCGAGGAGGCGTCCAGAGAGGGGCCAAAAAAAAATCATCATCAAAGAACCGGCCCCCTTTGCTGCGCCTCTGAATAGGCAGACAAACCAGAGGTCCTCCTCTCTCTGCAAGCGTGTTGGGAAAGACATTAGCATAACCTTTTTTTTTCCTCCTTTCTTTTTCCTTTCCCCAAGCTACCGAAAACCCGGCACTGTGTTTAAATATCTTGTTTTGACAGTTTGTTGAGGAGAGGGAAGGGTGCTGCACCAGCCTGGTGGGTGTCTGCGCTGCTATTTTTAAAAATAAAAAAAACATATTTGAACTGAGAGTTTTCATTTGGGTCACCCTAGACTTGTTTAATTGTTTGGTGTCAAGTCGTTAAGATCCAGAATTAGCTCGCTGAGTTTGGAAAGGGCTTGCTTCCGAGGGCTTTAGAAAAGCAAAGACCAGTTTTCAATCCCTGCTTTCTTTTTCCAAATCTGTTTTGATTTCAGCTGGTTTTGAAGCAAGCGGACACTTACCCTATTTACTCGAGCAGTAGAAACTGACTGGAAATCCGCGTCCCGCTCTTCAGCGCACATGAGATGGCAGCTCCTGAAAGCTTCCCATCTTTAAGGAAGCTGGCATCTCTTTCGCTGAAACTTATTAGGCCGACAGGATGCAGAGCACTTCTCGCAGCCATTGAAATCTGCGAAATGAGTCATTCCGCCTTTGACCAGTGGCACATTAGCGCTGCGATTGGCGTAACTTGCGTGTTTCTTCCCTCGGACGGTTCAGGGCTGTACAATCAAGGAATGTCGAACGTCTTGGGAGCGTGTGGGAACGTAGAGGAGGCTTGCATAACTCAAAAGCTCTACTATTTTGAGTGTTAACCTGAATTGTAATTAATGGTGCTACTTCTGTTGCTCAGAGCAGAAAGTTTAATGCATTATTTATCCATAGATTTGTGGTAGCCACTCGAGTGCATTTTACATAACTGAGGCCTTGTTTTCAGTCGATGCTTCTGGGCTTGTTCTGGTTACTTTGAGGCATAAGAAAGTTAATAGTTGGGCCAGTGCTTTTGTAAATATCAAGGGTATCATTGGATGCTGACTTGGTTAACCTAATGATTTTTTTTTCAAACCATTGGTATGTATGAGTTGATTAAAAAAAAAAAAGGCAGAGACTTCTTAAATATAGTCTGTTCTGAATTAAAGGGTGTGGTGTTGGCTCTGAATGAGCTTGATGCAGCAACAAGCATGCAGCAGTTGGTAAATAAAGATGGATTTTCTTTTGTTCTGCTGGTGCTTGCTGCTCATTATTCTCCACTTACCCCGTGAGCTTCCCAGGGAGTGGCAGCTGTTTCTGATGTTAGACACTCTATCAGTGGTAGACAGCTCCAGATTCGATGAGATACTGTTGTGGGGAGGAGAGGGAAATAACCTAACCCTGCATTATTTTAAATCCTCAGTAGAATTAACTTCTCATGAACCAAAGGAGTTTTGTGTTTAACTTTTTCTGAAATGTTCAGGCGTAAGTGTGCTTTGCAGTGTGTGTTACTGTGAAAAAGCTTTTCTGGCATGAGATGGGTTTACATTCTAAGTGTGTGTTAAGTATTTTAATGTGCAGTGTGTGGGGGCAGACACAAGACAATAAAGGGAAATCGGTCTATAACAATCTTTGGGTATATTTCCAGATATATACAGTTTGGGAATCTTTGCAATTTGGAAATTGCTTGGAGTAAACAGAATGGTACATAAAGATTTTAAATAATAAAGCTAGCAAGCTACAGAGGAGTCTGTTTGGTTCCAGGATTTTATATGTAGGATTTATAACCCATGCTTTTGCTTTCCTGTCTCTGCAGTGTTAGCATTCTGTTACTGAAAACAAAGAAGGCTCTGCCAGGGCATTACACAAGCAATGAATCACAGAGGAAAAAATGTTTTGCTTTGTAAATTGTTCACTTTTCCATGGTGGATCATTATTATTATTATTTTTTTTTTAGTGTTGTCTGATAGAATTTGCCACACATGCTTGGATTTACTGTACTCAGTACAAGTCTTCTAGTGTGACTGCATAACTACTATTAGTGACTTAAGTAACTTCTTGCTTATGATTCTTAAAAACAAAACCACAACAGGAACAAAAAACACAGGGCAAAAATTGAAACAGCTCAGTTCACTCTTCAGGCATGACAGCTTACTGAGTATATCAGAGGAAGGAAAAGGTGTTAATGTTTTTCAGTCAGCTTTGTCCTGGCAGTTCCACGTAATTATTTTTTGTCTCTATTAACAAACTCCTTTTCTGCCTAAAATACTCCTATTTGCTGTGAGGATCAATGCGTTCCTCCTCACAGGGTGTAGGAAGTTTATATAGTGTTTTAGCTAATTATAAAAATATAAACTTGTTTCTTAAGAATATGCACGTTGTATGTTTTCTCAATGACTGTGTTGGTGAATCTGTGTTTCAGAACTTCTGTAGAGGAACGATAGTTTGCTCAGGCTTGAATGTAAAATTATACTTAGGTTGGGAAGTCACACACCAGGCAATGTCTTGCCACTTTGCTGCAAGATGCAGAAGTATAACCCCAGTGTGTTATATAGTAAAATTTATACCACAGATGCTGCAGCGTGCCTCATACTGTCCTTGGCAAGAGCAATAATCAATAATATATGTTTGCTGTATTACAGGATTCATTAAGCTCCAGACATGTGGAAAAAGAAGTTTAAAATCATGTAACTTACTTGCAAATTAAAAAGGTGGATCAGGATCCAGAACCAGCTAAAGTAATGGATAAGGGAAGGTCCAAGTAGAATGGTCCTTGCAAAATGCCTGGCAGTAATGAAATCCTTGATTTTTGACACAGAAAGAGTGAAGGAAGAGTGAGTGTGGAGGAGGATGCTGTGTATGTATAGAAAACACCATTTTAAAGACTATGTGATTAATCCTGTTAGATGAAGTGTTTCTAACAGAGAAACGGATTGGTGGAATAAAGCTGTAAAAGTATGAGCGCCAAACATAAGCATCGCCTCTAAGAGGAAGTCTCTTGTACAATGTGATTTTGTGTAAAATTATGCATACTTCACTGAAAATAACTAGATAGTAATTTCAGAATCTGCAAAAAATAAATGTCTCCTCTGTAATACTGACGTGGAAGATGTGTAGCATAGATTAGGAAGTAAGGGAAATGGAAACTCTTTGTCTTGCCCCTCTTCAGATATTTTTCATCCCATCCAATCTGGATTTAGTCCTAAATGCGGGTATGCTAAGGGGTATGAAATGGTTCCTGGGTCTGCTTTATGCAAGAAGAAAATGCCAATGAGTCAGGTATGTAACAGTACGTTCCAACATCACGGTAGTCTGGGCAGCCACCTCCCCGACCTGCTTACCTGGCAAACCTCTCAGCAAGAGCTAGGCTGAGCATGCCATGTATCTTCTTGTCCCTGTAGTCACATCTGTGGTGTAATAGTAATGAGACTGGAGTAACCTCACTGATCTGGGCTGAGTTGGACTGGTAATTTAAATGTTAAAGGCTTCATAATCTCCTACTGATCCCAGAAAGTTTTCAGCTTTTAATTAAGGTCAGAATTAAAAAGATGATGACAACAAAACCACCTACATTTACTGCCTTGCTTATAAATGTTAAGCCATGACAGCTATAGGTGAGTTCTTCTGAAATTTCTAAAGCGACGATGACATTTTTGTAAACCCCTTATAGGTTAGTATAACACCTGCAGCTGTAACAGACGTCTCCCAAAGAAAGACTGAGAAGGTTTGTGCTCATTCCTTTTCCTCTCATCTTGCCTTGCACCCTGTTTCATCAGTGGAAATGTGTGTTTTCTGCAGACATGGCTGCTGTTGGAAAGGTAGCTCTGCATCACTCTCTCCTCTGGTTTGGTAGCTCTTAGTTTATCGCTTTAGATTAGAAAATGAAAAGCCTACCAAGGGCTAAACAAGCGAAAGCAGCAGGTCGGGGTACATGCACCCATGGCCTCATGGCGTGGGTGTTGGCGTTACTTGTGCTTCTGTGTGCAGGAGAGAAAAGTATGAGCCTGAACGGAGGAGAAATGACACAGCTGGTGCCCGAAGCAGGTTGAAACTGCAGAAGGAGAAGGAGTTCTGTGGGGAGAGGAAGGAGGCAAAGCAGCTGCAGGGGAGTTCCTGGGGCAGGGTGCACATCGCTGGGAGAGAAATTGCCAGCAGAAGTGAGCCAAGCAGCAGGAAGAGAGGGTGTGAGTGGAGCCTGGGAGAACAGGAGAGCAGCAGAAGGTTGCCAGAGCCGATAAATCTGGGGAGCTTTTTCTTCTCCCTGCTCTTGGTGGTTGGTTGAAGAGCTTGCCAGCAGGTGAAACAGTGGGCACTGGGTACCAGCCACTGCAAGGGCAGCCTCGCGGGGAACACAGGCGATCTCCTGCTGCGGCAGACGGGAGAGAAGCTTGGCTCCTAGTCTGCTGCCTCATCCCTCTCCCTGATGCTGAACGAAGAAACGAGAAACCATACCGGAGGGAGGAATAGCTGCTGCCCAGCTGTGGGTGTTTTGTAGTGAATGCTGTGTTAAAAACTTTCTTTAAAGCGGTTGTTGTCATGGGGAGCAGAGTTGGAAAAGTGTGGCTGGTACCCTGATCTGAATACCACCTTGAATGAGGCTTTTATGATTCAGTTGAATAGGTCCTTGTAGGACCTAGAGGCACAGCTTGACACCATGTAAAGCTATTTGAGGTTCTGGAGAGACTGCCTGAGAAGAGGACAACATGGCAATGAGCAAAGGGGGAAACTGAGGCACATTGATGCAGTGACCTAGAAGAGCCACAGGTGGAAACCCCTGTCTTCCTCCCTGAGGCTCAACTGGGTAAATCCAGTAAATAACTGAGGTTTTGATGAACTCTCTATTCTGTGGCTGGAGATTTTGAACGTGGCTGTAACACAGTCACACGACTTGCTACCTGCGCAGGGTGCTCGGATGAACAGTAGCATGGTGTGAGCAAGGGATTTTTTCTCTGACAAAGGTGGAATATCTTTCAGAATAGGTGTTTGTTTTCTTCCGTGTGGTGGCTATACATCATCCAGTGTTTTCCCCTTCATATTGTGATATATCATCTCGTGTTTCATGCTTGAGATATTGTGAGAGGAGTGAGTGATGTTATGTAACTTAAGCAGAGAATTATCTTCTCTTCTAAAAGTGACTGTTGGTTTGATAAAGCAGTTGACTAATTAGTAAATTACCCATTGTTGTTTAAAACACTTGCGCTGCAAAATGTAAATGAAAAAAATTTCTCCACTTGTCAGTATGAAAAATGACAATAGAAAAAATAATACATAGGACATCTGCTCTGATTTTTTAAAAATTTAAAATGCATTTAAGGCAGATGTTGCAGAATTTGAATGGAAATCGGAGTAGATGGAAGAACAAAACGTAGCTGTTTACCTTCTATGAAGTCCCATTTTTGTGGTTAACATCACTAACAATATCTGACTCAGTGCCTGCATTTTTCCACTGTTTGTATCAGAATGAACTGAATGTTCTTAAAACTGCTGCTATGTCAGGATGACATACAGTTTCAGTACTTAAAAAAAAAAAAAACAACTAATTGTGGGCAAGTCAGTATTTTGGGGTGTTTTCTGATGATCTCTCCCATAATTTCTTCCCAGGAGAATACATAAAAACATGGAGGCCACGGTATTTTCTTTTAAAGAATGATGGCACATTCATTGGCTACAAGGAGCGACCGCAGGATGTTGACCAACGGGAATCACCTTTAAATAACTTCTCAGTAGCTCGTAAGTGTTTTTACGTGCTCCCTCATCCAATCTGAGGGTCGATGTCTTCTTGTGGTCATAGCGCCGGTAAGCTGCATCAGTAACATTTGAATCTGCCCAGAGTGATGTATCTGAAGAGTAAATGTGTTTATTTGAGATGATAAAACCGCTCTGTGTTTCTCAGGAACAACTGTGATGCGGAGGTTTGATGCTCTATTTTTTTTTTCTTTTTTTCTTCCTTTTTTTTTTTTTCTTTTTCAGTTTTCCTCTTAATTTACTGTTTCTGGTGATAGAAAAAAATGGATTTATTTGTCAATATTTTTTATGGCTGTTATTCAGCAAGTTGCTTTAAAGGGAAAATTAAGCTAGGTGCATGTCTCGGTCCTTGGCAGATAGGCACAGCCGCAGCATTTCGGCCTCTGTTCTGCCACCAGTTCTGGATTCAAGTGGCACTGACATAGGTCAAAGTTATTTGATTGTTAGCGTAAGAGAACATGGAGTGAGCACTGCTTTTAATGAAAGACACTGAAGTTTTTCTTCATTTTGAACACAAAACCCTATTTCTTCTATTAGAGCCAACACAAAGATTTGGAAATCAACAACAGCTCTGCACTCTGTCCTGTGCTAACATTTCCGACTTCGCTCAGGTGCTGCAGCACAGAATGTGATAGAAGAATCTGAAGATTATTTCCTTTTCTTGCTCATGTTTTTAGCCTTTCACTGTATACTTTCAGCTTTTATTTTCTCCTGTTCTTAATCTTTCCTGTCTCATGGTCTGCCTGTGTCTTGTTCCACCACTTAAAAATAGATCCTTGTGGCACCTGTTATTAACAATGATCTGTTCCATGTTCCTGATGACTGGTGGAAGTGAAGTTCTGCAGAAAGAAGGGCAGAGGCTTTCTCTCTTCGTTACAGGGTAGCTTGAAATATATGGGGTTCATCTTTGTAGTTGACCTTTAAGCAGACAGATTTATTTTGGAACACCCTGGGCCTGGAAGAGGGCTGGGCAGCACTAGGAATTAACACAAATGTTCATTTTTTTCCACTGGTAGCAACATATAACTGTTCTGACTGATGATGGGAATAAATAATGGACGTGCTGTTGCCTGGAGCCTCTGTGCAGCATGCCAAAAGTGCTTTGGGGTTTTTTTTGTGTCTTGTTTTAGGGAGAGAATTGTTGTAGAGTTTTCATTTCAGTTATGACATGCTACTTTCCTCTTTAGACTGGTATCTCCTTATGGATCAAGAAGGTAAAGAAAAGCAGCAGAAAACCATTAATTCATAAATTAATTCAGTACTTGGTCTGTAGCCAGACGCTTTTAACAAATGCACTTTTTGCAGGACTCTTCCATCCTGTTGCTGCTAACTGCATTACTTATCATAATTATTTACTGCAGCTCAGTGCTAAGGAGTAAAAAAAGATGTGTCCGTTACCTTCTCTTTGTCCAAGTTGCCTTCAGAAAGGGTTAACTTAAATCAGTTTTCACAACAGGAATATGCTGCTTTTTTTGGCAGATTGAGCCTATCAGTCTTGACATTTATAGATAAACAAGATTGTTACCATGGTATCGGAGCATTGTCAAAGAAGACACGACACATGCCTATACAGTAAGGTGTAGCTCCCATAGGAGGGATGGCAGGGAGGGTGGTGGGTGGAAGGATGATCCTAGCAGTGGCTTTTGCCTGGTGAACCAGTGGCAGGTTGGGGAGGCTTCCTTGCTGGGAGTCATTACTGTGGTTTGGGGCTCACTGAGGCAGCTGTTGCCCCACCAAGATTTAATTTCTCATGTAGGCACTGGCATGCAGTGCTGCCAGCACCTGATGTGCGGTTCCCTTCTGGGTACTCTCAACACTTGTATTGTTTGGATGCGTTTTGCACCACAGGTTTTCCCTTTGAACTTGCTTGCTTGGTACTTTTGTTTGGGTTGACTTGTCGAGTAAGTGTGAACAAACTCGAGCTGCGGCTGGAGGAAGGCTCAGGCCAGAATGCAGCCTCGTGCTGCAGAGGCACCCTGCAGAAGCCTCCTGCCAGGGAAAAGTGGGGGGAATTTAGCTTAAATGTTTTGTAAAAATTAATCCTTTTTTTTTTTTTTCTTTTTTTCCGTCCCAAGAGACCATGATAGCCCTGAATTTTTGTTAATTAGTGAACTAGATTTTTTTTTTTTAATGAGGTGGCAGGCTGTCTCTGTCAGTCTGTTGTTTGGAAGTGGTCCCATGTTTCTGATTAAAATCTTTGCCCTCTTTTGCTGTAAAATAATGTAGGCTTTTTTATCTTTGCAAGTAAAAGGTTTTTTTTCTGCTTAGAGGACTCTTCCTAAATTGATATTGTGATTTTTGCCAACCCATGAGAGCTAGGAAATACTCAATTCAGGAGAATTGAGTGAAAGAAGATAACATCTAATGATGATTTGTCTTTTCCCTTAACAAGTGTGAAGAAAGTATTAGCAATAAATACAGTCTGCTTTCCATGTGCTTGACGGTCTCTTCTTTCTCCTACGCTAGCCTTTTCCTTTCAGTCTGTGAAGGTTTTGATCGTACATCTTTGAAAACTTGTTTATAGGGTTGCCCATGGGTAAAGAGAGGCTCACTTTTTAAAGTATCTTTTTCTCTGCCTAATTTTCCATTTAAAATAGCCATATATCTATGCTTGTAGTTTAATGGTATGTTTAAGGAGTTTGTTTTCCCTGGAAATTACCTATTGGTGATTTATTTAAAGAACAACCCAAATAAATAAGGCAAAACTTTAGAAAGATGGTGGATGTGCATTTAATTGCAATTTTTGAGCCATATTTGTGTTTGTGTTCTGTATTTCACCACTAGTAAGATAGAAGGAATAAAAAAGCCTGTACGTAAATAGTCCTGCTCTAAAGACCCTGCACATAAATAACCAATAGAGCCTGTGTTGTAAATCTGCGAGATAAGTAGCCTTCATACCGATTGTAATCTCGGATTATCATGTATGTCTGCCTATTAGGTTATAAGCCTTTAAAACCATATAGCTGAGAAGAGCAGTATATTGTGAAAAACCACATGGAGAGAGAGGCTATTCCTGTTAGAAAGAAGGGATTATTTCTCTGACTGTCAAAAAGGAGGGTGGACTGTGGTGGTTTTGTTGTACAGCTGAAAACGTAATTGCTCAACAATATGAGTGCTCCTTTTGGGACAGGACTGCGTGTCTGCAGTCAGGCATTTATCATGGGGCACGGGATGGCCAGATAGCGGAGAGATTTTCTGTGTCTGCTGTTACTAGGGGCCACCTTAGTCCAGCTCTGTAACTCAGGGCGCCCAGCTCCTCCTCACTTTCGCCACGTTGAGCTGTTTGGGGGCAAATCTGTCTGATGGTGCTAGCAGAAAAGGAGCATTTTAACATAATATTCCTGTTTGCCTTTCCAAAGTTTTATTTATTCATAATTTTTCTTGCCTGATTTACCTTTTATTCCCCTCCTTCGTTAAGGAAAGCAAAGCAGGAACGGGAAGGATTCTTCCTTGACATTATTGTTTTAAGTGTGATATCATTATATAGGGAGCAGAGTTTGACACTTTCATCGCGAGTAATCTGCCTTTTAGCTTAAGTGCTGGGGAAGCAAATATTGTGACATTTTGGAAAGTCACTGGGATAATACTAAGTGTCTTTCAAATACAAAATGGTAATTTACATTTGAATGCCTTGGTGTCTATTCCGGTTAGGAACAATTTCTCTGTCCTACTTACTTTAAAAGACCAAACGCCAGTAAAGAATCAAGAGGTTCTTTAGAGCAATTTAAATCATTTTTAACAGGCTTCTGTTTACAGTGCTTACTTTATTGCAAATGGAGAATACTTTTGTTGTCCTGTTTGACAGGAAAAAGTGTCTTCAAAGTAGGTAAGCGACCCTCGGCCGATATTTGAAATGTGAATGCTTTTATAGCAGAACCCCCAAACATGCCATGAATCAAACCTAATATTATACAGCATCTGTGTCAGTGCTCTGCTCTAGTGGTGCATGTTGCAGTACATGATTATAGAAGGTAAGTTTGGTCCTTCTCTAGCTTGCCAACTATAGTAAGGAGCACAGAGTCGGTTTTAAAAGTAAGAAAAAACTTGCTGCTTCATCGTTTCATTGATAAAATCCATGTGATTGTCATATATGGGGAGAACTAAGTGGTAGTGTCAAACTTTCTGAAACCTATTGTGGTACAGCACTTTGGTAAAGCAATTTAAAAATAAAGCCTTCTGTATTTCTTTATATGTGCTGTTATGATTGAGCAGGGTAATTAGACAGCATATTGTTCACTAAACAAAACACTTCTATGTGACATACTTGAATTATAGTGGTTATTAACTGACAAATCTCTATTATTCATCTTGCTGTAAGCCTTAAAGATTGCTGGATCAGCAAGCTTAACAAATATCAATGGACAGTGCTGATTTAGGGGAAAAGTGGTGAGGTTTAATTGGTCCCCTTCTATGACAGAAAATGCCTCGTGTGGTTTATTATGCTGAAATTAAATGGTTAAAGTTTAGAGTTCATGGGTAGTTTAAATATCTGTGCTGCTACTTCAGAATACTTAATCTGGGGCACTAAATGTGAATCTAAAGGCTGTTTTAAAAATTAAGCAAAACCTCTCTGTATTTCTTCATCATGTTGCACTTCTGGATAAGTATAGGAGAACAGCTCTGCATTTGCATGAGGTTAGAAATAGCCTGATTTTCTTCGTTGAGTCTTCGTCCAAATACGTTATCTGTTAGGGCTGCATTGTGCAGGTTCACAGAGCACAACCCCAGCTTTCATCTAATCACATTAAGCAGGCAAAAATGGGAGATAGAACAAGGAAAGCACACAATAAAAGAAGCAGCAGAGTTAAAGTGGAC
>NW_010546473.1:34309-49224 GCF_000687285.1 Phaethon lepturus | reverse complement strand
AGGAATGAGACCTTTTGAGCTGGATTTATCAGAACTGGGCTTACTGGGCTGTGCCAGCTCGTGTGGTTGTGTTTGGCCTTAACTGCCATCCTGCAAAAGAGGATGGAGGTAGCTGGAAGGCTGCGGCGCTCTGTGGAAGTTCTTCAGTCTTGGTGAATGAAGGAGTGCCGTTTATCACACTAAGACCTTTTCATGACTCATTAATAAACTTTCTCGTATCTAATTGCAGTGCTTTAGTAAGATGCAGTATAACCTCAGCGTGCTATTAAAGAAAAACTAGATTTTCTAGTAATGAAAAATGCAAAGTTACTCATTGAAAAGCTTATAATTCCAGCAGCAAATGAGGCATGAAATATATTGCCAAAAATACGGCGCCCAAAACCACTGGCAGTAAATATTTTATCTTGGTGCTAATTAAGAGCTTGAATTTAAATATGAGCATTCTAAATCTTCACAATAATAAAATTAACCTAACGATAGCAGTGTAGCCTTAGTAATGTGCACTGTTAATCTGGCTGGATTCTGTCCTCCACTTGCTCGTTGCTGATGCTGGAGGATGTTCATAGCTCTAGCAGTGCTAGAGCTCTAGCATTCTTCATAGGGCCTTTTTATTTACTTGGAAGTTGATTTAAGAACCTGAAGACAAAATGGTAGCAAGCTTGTGGTTTCATTAACTGCAAGGAAAAGAGTTTAATGTAAGAAAAAAAACCCTTCCCCCCACCTTGGTTTCTTAATTTGGCTTTTCTTTAACAGGAGCTGTTTCGTTAGCATTAGATTTTCTATTAATATAAATCTGGAAAATGTGGTGGTTTGGCTTCTGTTGTTATTTCATTGATTTTCTTTTGTTTTTCAGATCCTCTCTTTTAGTGTAGCTAGTGTACCCTTAATCAGGTGCATTTTGAGGCCCAAATTTGAAAGATAAACACATCCTACGAAGCTTAAAATAGTAGGTGTGATTTTTAAAAAATAAAAAAAATAATGCTCAGCTTGAGAGAGAGATTTTTATGAAGGAAGCAGTGTTTTTTATATGTAACTCTACTTCTGTAGACTTATTTAGGTTGTGCTTAAATGCTGGTAGTGATGGAAGCTGTTAGCTGCGTGTCTGTACGGCATCTGACTCCGGCAGCTGTCCAGAAGGTGTTTTGAATGGGGTCTTTTCTGGGGGTGCCTCTGCAGTTTGATGTTCCCTCTAGTGTTTGAGGACTGGAAATGCTGAGTCTAATCTTCATCAGGTTGCTGCAAAATGACCAAACATGCTCTCTAGCAACTCCTTGAAAGCCAAGGACAGGGTTTTATGTTGGGCAAGTCAAAGGGAGGGAACGTGGGGGCTTGTCTCTGGTTTCAGTGGATGTAACTGCTGCATTATCAGCTGGCTTTGTCCATGTGCTCTGCTCTGGATGACCTTTGGAGTGTAGGAGCTGAGTCTGAATGGCTTCTGTGTCATCGCATCACATTTCTACTTACCTCTCTGGGTAGACCAAATGTGGAGCCTGTCTAAGCAGAATTTGATTTTGGTGCTGCTTAGATGACTATCTCCCAAGCTATTTATTGGTTTCATCAACGCAGTAAATTGTCTGAAGTCTCCTGAAGAAGTACTTACAGAGATTTCTATGGCTGATTAATTGCAACAGTTTGCTAGATAAGAATAAAGACAAATGATTATTTAAACCTGCTTATGTACCATGACTCTTTCTTCCTTGATTGTGGTAGAGTGCCAGCTGATGAAGACAGAACGACCTAAACCAAACACATTTATCATTAGATGCCTCCAGTGGACCACAGTAATTGAAAGAACATTTCATGTGGAGACTCCAGAGGAGCGGTATGTTTCATTCATATTTAATACATAAACTACTTGCAAAAGCAGATGCAAGTGTTCAGCATTAATAGTGAGTCTTTTGCTGAAGCTCTTATTTATCAGATGATGTACGTCTAGACTGAAAAGTGACAAATAATTTTTGAGCGCCTCAGTTTTAGTGCATGTTCCAGTATAAAAGATACCTTAAAGGGGGTTTCAGAGACTGGATTTTGAGTAGTATTTATAAATTAAATATTGCTAGGTTGGGTATCCAAAACGGACAGGTGCAAGTGTGTACCAGCACACAGGTAGTTATTTCTGGAAACTCAGGGTTCATTTCTCGCTGGAAATGTTGTGGTATGTGAAATGAAGGTTTCTGACCTCGGAGTTTCTGGAATGATGTGCACAAGTGAAATAGAGATTCAGGCAAAGTTGAGTTGTATAAAAATACTGACCTTTTAAAGTCTTTTTGGACACCTTGTTTTTAAGGGAAAAAAGTTAGTCATATCATTGCTGATTGCTAATGTTTTATGCAAATTAGACAATAAAGGTGATAGTTATCTGCTGCAGGTGCAGATTTCTGTTTCAGCTGTTAGGAAACAAAGCTAAGAGCATGCATCGTGTGCTGTCATCATTGGAGAATTGATCTCTTTCCTCCTGAGAGAACAGTTTTCCAGCACATCTATTCTGCAACTAGAGAGTATTTAAATATTTACTTGCTCTTCAGGAACTGAACTTAAATTATTCCAGTACCATTGCCCTAGGGGAAGGGGTGTTTTAAAACTCTTGTTCTCCCTAGATGTGATACTGGTATATGTTTATTTTTAAGATCAGCAAGTTCTATCTAATATTCTTTGTTTTTTTCCTTCTGTAGCCTTTGCATGCACTGATTTAAAGTAGGTTCCTATTTATTGCTTTTGATTCTATTACAAGGCTCAGAAGAAGGCGAAATCAAATTAAAAGCAAAGAAAAATAAACTTGTCCTTGTTTCTTTTAGTAGCTTTGTGGTCAGTGACCCTAAAGGGAGTGAGTAACAGTTTCCACTTGGGGGAAGATTGTATTTCAGTCTTGTTTTGTTCCCTCCTAACCAATTAAGTCAGCTTTGTGACACTTCAGGGCTCAAAGTGTTAGTCACCTCTGTTGTGTATGGTTGAGACATAACAGCTGAGGGTGAAATTCTGGTCTCCCAGAAATCAAAGATACTCACTTCAGGAGGGCTGAGATCTCAGTAAGTCAGTAACAAATCTTGAGAGAGGTGTGAAGGTAGATATGTCTTTAGCTTTCTCTGTGCCTTTAAAACGAACATTTGTTTTTTGAGAGAAATGGAGAGAGAGAAACACAGAAGAAAAAGTTCTTTTTTAATAGTTCTGAATAGGAAAAATGACTAGGAAATAAAAGAATGTGTTTGATTAGAATCTTGTGTTGGGTACTTTTTCAGGTGGACTTTGCTTCCTCTGGGGGATGATTTGCCTCTCCATCCATCGCAAACTGAAATTCTTGTGTTCAGATATGATTTTTTTTTTTTAAGAATAATTTTATAGAACCAGTGACAAATTTGACATTGATTAGGATAGCATAGCTTCACTGTAGGTTATGCCTGGAGTTGTTCAGCATTAGCTACTTCGGTTCCCACTATAGTAGCGAAGTATTTTACCTGGAGTGTCCTGGGGAGAAGAGTTTAACCAGTGCCCAGAAAATATCAGCTAAACCACTACATCCAGTTCCTTACAGATACGAAAGATAGTAAAACATGGTAAATTCGCACAGTCCACTGAACATGTCTTCAGGCCCTGTATGCCTTAAAGCCCATCCCAAACCCCTGTAATCCCTTATGAGTTGTATGCTTTATGTTCAATAAATTTGCAGTGAAATGAAGTGAAGGCCAAGAACTTTCACTTCAGTAGTTTCCAAAGGTGTGAAATTTCCCAAAGGACACTGGAGTGGAAGTGGTGTCCATAAGGAGTCAAAGAGGTCAGTATTAGAGCACCCACTGCTGAAACAGCTGTGGAAACTTTATTGTAACCAAGACCAGTGCCTAAGATAAAATGTCACTGCTTTTGCTGACATTCTGCTAAACCTTACATGGGAATTGCTGTACTTCTTTCATTGTCTTTACAACAGAGGAATAACTTAAGTGTCCACCTTTTCCTAGAACACCCTTGGCATTAAAATTCAGGATATATGTGCGAAGAGGTGGCATAGTGCCCCCAGCAGTTGCATATATGTGTTTCAGTACACCACAGGAATGGAGAAGCTATGTTTAATTGCTTTGTGCTGCATGGGAGCCTTTTGCTTTTTGGTTTTGGCAAGTCTGTTTTTGTTATGTAAATCTCTGTATCACCAGGTCATATCTTGAGCTGCTGACTGAATGCATATTAGAAATTCTGTTGTCTGAAAAGCCGTATATTGTATCCAGACTGGGAGGACTTCAGTTGTTTCTAGTACTATTAATAAAGGTATATGTTAAAAGTGCTTTTAAAAACGCATTTTCACAGTGCTTGAAAATACACGTAATTCATTGTATGTTGCATTGATTCATCAGAGAGCATTAGTTACTCTATATTCTTTGGTGACCCTTGCCATGGCAGACCATAATCTAAAGTCACAAGTAATGAATGTCTTTGATTATATTTTGCCAGGGAAGAATGGACAAAAGCCATCCAAACAGTAGCAGACAGCCTCAAGAAACAAGAGGAAGAGATGATGGATTTTAGATCTGGCTCTCCCAGTGATAATTCAGGTGCTGAAGAAATGGAAGTTTCTATGACAAAGCCAAAACACAAAGTGGTAAGTGAGCATAGCAGGAATAATATTTTTTAGGTCTTCTCAAATGCAGACGAGAAATAGTCATCAAAACAGATCTGTTCATGTAACAATTCCATAGTTGGTTGTAGGTGCAGCTTCTGGAGGGAACAGTTGTCTGAGCTGAGTAGGTACCAGGCAGGGCCTGTCTGGGTCCACTGGAGTTCTGATTTCAGAAGTCCTTACTGGATGGCTTTCAAGGCCAGCTCAGGTCTGGATTTGATTTACCTATTTTCCTGTGGTACAGAGCCTGAAATCATAGCTCCTGCTGGACCGTGTGACTGTGTAAACTCTTTGCAGGCTGGTGCAAAAAATTCTAGTGGATTTGCAGGATTTAGGGTGGGTCCAGTGGATTTAATTGCTCCAGATTAAGGTTTAGGCTAACTCCCAGAGAGCTGCTGCAGTGTCTGTTCATAGTGTTCTTAGAGCTCAGGTTTTTGCATCAGGCACAGCATTGAATGCACAGAGCCAGCTCAGCAATGGCCTTCCATGAAAGGAGTGTGTGCCAGAGGACATCTTTGCCCTGTGGAGCCCTTTTAGGTATCTGTCTTCAACCTCCCCTCACTTCTTTCTACCCCCTTGTGTCTCCTGTTTGGGTTTCCATTTTCCAGAGGATTCCCACCCACTCTTCTAAGAAAGAATTAATAAAACCTTCTCCCATGCTAATACTATGTCTGTGGATTGTACCAAGGCACTTCTTTTGTGTCCTTATCTCACCATTGTCATCCTCACTTACTTTTGTAAGTTTGTTTCAGTTTTGGGAAAACTTTAAAAAGATAGCCATTCACCAGTGTCATCACTAAGTATGTGTGCCAGCCTTGTGTCATGTCACCGATTTTAGACTGATGTGGGTGGCTACTCACATGTCACTCTGAATTGTAGCTACCATTAGCCTTCTGTGTCCTTGACTGAACAGATACCACTCTTGCTGAGCAGCTCTTCATGGAAATGCAAGAACCACCTCATTGGTCAAATATATACATTCTCTCTGGGCATGTTAGGGAGGGTAACTAAAATGATTATTGGGGTCCTGGTATCAACTGTATTGAACAATTAGTGGACAGTCGCCTCAGCCAGCTCTAGGGAAGAATATGGGGGAAGTTTTCTGTTGGGAGCATCTTAAAATTTTTCCCCAACCAAGGCTGCAGTAGCCTCTGGCTGTATAAGGCTAATCTGTGAAGCAGTCATTTTGTCTGTGGGTTTTGGGGCTGCTCAATGAAGCACAAGCAAGCTGGTCACCTAGAGAGGTGGGGAACATCAGAAAAAAAGATACGGATTTAATCCCTTGAATCAGAGCAACGTGTGTTTTAGCAAATGTCTGCCTTGGCAAAGTGGTCAAAATATCTATGGATTAATAATAATATGTTGAGTGGTATTTGCACAGTTGAGTGTTGGGTCATGTGAAAGAGTGTTCTGTTAATTGAAAGCTTATGGTTTTCCATGAATAGTTTGATTTGATTACCTTTGGGAGTGCACTGGTATTCATGATTATGGAAGAATCATTTCTGCTTCTGAATTCTACTAAGCAAAAGGATTTAAAAAAAAATCACATATGCAATGTATTCTCATGTGAATGAGAAATTCTAGTCTGAGAATGATATACTTGTTAGTTCCTGTAATTCAGTTCTTGTTTATCTGTATCATTAACAGACCATGAATGAGTTTGAATACCTTAAACTATTGGGAAAAGGCACTTTTGGAAAGGTCATTTTAGTTAAAGAAAAAGCAACCGGACGATATTATGCTATGAAAATTCTGAAGAAGGAAGTTATTGTAGCAAAGGTGAGTAGATGGGAAACTTGGGAATGTGGTTCACCCTTGATACAGCCTTCAGGAAAGTCATATCAGGGGTTCTCTGAGTACTTGTAAATAATTGCTCCATTAGTGTTTGAAATGGACCCCTGATCTGGAGAATCACTTTGCTGATTTCCTTCTGCTTGTGTTTCAGGATGAAGTAGCACACACGCTGACAGAAAACCGTGTTTTACAGAACTCACGGCATCCATTCTTAACAGTAAGCATTCTTCCTCTGCTGAGTGTAACGACATTATGACAACCAACACTTCCCTTATTTTTTATTTATATAATACATCTGAGATCTGTGTTTTCAGAGTGGCTGTGTATTTTTGTACCCTTGCATTTTTGGGAAGCACAAATTAAAATGCTTTTTAAAGTCTTCTGATTCTTGCAGAGCAGGTCCTCACTACCTCTTGAAGACGGTGTTTCAGGGTGTGGTTTGACTTTATGGCTCACCCATTTGAGGCTTGCTATCTCTGAGAAGTATCTGCTTTCCTTGTCCTCCAAATGTGTGGTCTCCTCTTTGTAACAGAGATGAGGGTGACCCTGATCTTGTAACAAACAAGTTCAGGAAGAAAGAGTGGAGGAAAACCGCTTTAATTTTTCCTTTTTTTGTTGTGTTTTTTTTTTTAAGCTCCCAGAAGCAGCTAACTATGGAATCAGAGCACTGGTGATGCCAGGCAAGGGATAGTGGTGGGAGCATGTGGGATGGGACAGGGAAGAGCAAGACCGTACTTTTATCTGCTGCTTTCTTTTAGGATTGGCTTAGCTGTAGAAGCAAACCATACTCTTGGCTTAGACCTCCAATGCCAGTAGTCTCTCTGGGTTGAGTTCAGATACCTAAGCTCCACCTCAACATTTTGTTTCTAGTATTTATTATAAGTTGGCTTTGAATTGTTTCCAACTGCTTAAGCCCTCTTTGTAGGAACCCAGTTGTTTCCTTTATCCAGGCACACAAGGGCTTAAACTGGCATTTAGACTTTTAAGCATGGCCTCTGGAAGTAAATATTGGTGTATTGGGTATAAATCGGTAAATGTTTGTTGGCATGTCTAAAACCCGATCCTCCCTCTCCCTGCAAAAATATGACTGGTTTAAAAATGCCACCTCTAGTAATGAAGACTATGATGTCATATGCAAGTGGTTTTTTTTTTTAATGCTTTCATAAACCCAAATATCTAAAAAAAGGGCTGTCTTGAGAAGTCAGCTACAAGTCTGTGTTATGACCAAGAAACTTAAGACTGTGGCAAATAAGTTGATGTTACTGTTGCCACAGGAATACACGTGACAGGACTGTACAAAGGCACCTTGTGATGTTTCATCACACCCTTCGTCCGGTCTGTTTTTGTGAATTGCTCACAAATTGATACTGGCAGCATTGCTCAATCCACTGGCAGGCTGTCAACAAGGAGCAGTTGCAGGCAGCAGGGCAGAGACCATGGGGCTGGTGTGTGTAAATATATATGTGTTTCTTGTAAGAGGGCTTGTAGGCAGTGTGGTAAAACCTTATGCTCTGGGTTTTGGTTGTGGCCTCTTGTCTGTGAGATAAAACTGCAGGAGCTTGTGGCCTGGGGAGGAAACTTCAGAGCCACTATTGGTATGTTTTGTATCACTGTTTAATGGGCCAGAACTTTGTTGAAGAGCATTATAGGTGTTACTGATAGCTTCTGCAAGGGATTGTTTTAATGTTTTATTACATTTATTTAATGAAGTAAGTTGGCGGTGCATCAGTCCTCAGCTGCAACAGGAAAGTGTAAGTATTTTGTAAGATTCAAGGACAAAAAGTCCACTAAAATGTCTGTCTGTATTTCTGAAAATCTATTACAAATGCTTTTATAACTGTCAGTGTGATCTCTCTTCTGAATTTTGGTTTAAATCTGTTTCAGGCTTTAAAGTATTCCTTTCAGACACATGATCGCTTGTGTTTTGTTATGGAGTATGCTAATGGAGGAGAGGTAAGAGAAATGTAATAATGTTTAATACTTTAGGATTTTCCTGTACTGCTACTAATTCTGCTTGACATTATTTAGCTAAGGTCCATGTTTGCAATTCTAATTAATGCCAGTTGTCCCAGTTAAACAGAGCTGTTTGCTGGCTTAATTAAAATGAAGAATAAAGACTCTTAATTTTCTTAACTCCATTTTTAGGGAATAGAGGTTTTGGGTGTAGGTTCATATTTTACATGACAGCAATGTATTGTAATCTGGCCTTTAGGAATTCAAGAAGGCAAGGTTGATTTCTAGTTGCTCTTCAGCCAACTTTCAACACTTTTTATGAACGCTGTGAACATGCATTACTTTGGAGGGAGAACTAGAAACAGCAAACTACTGTTAGACAGTCAAGAAGGAAAAGGTGGAACATTAACATGTCTCTAAATCATGCATTAAGCTGGAGTTTTAATATATAATTGTAGTTCAATCAAAATGGGTTTTTATAGGTTTCTGTACATACAAAACTGTGCAGCACACAAACTGGCTATCAGTGTGCATCTGTGAATATGAGATACAACTCTCTAGTCATTTAATTTATGATGTTTTTAAATACATTTGGGAACACAGCTGGGTGAGGATGGAAAGGGGTTTTCTCTTAGGTAATATCGCATTCCAAGCAGGATGGCCTGCGAGGTGCAAGACATAACTGAGAAGCATGTGCAATCTGAAGGTAACAAATTATTGTTCTTGTAGTTGTTTTTCCACCTGTCAAGAGAGCGTGTCTTTTCTGAAGACCGGGCTCGGTTTTATGGAGCTGAGATTGTTTCAGCACTGGATTACCTGCATTCAGAGAAGAATGTGGTTTATAGAGATTTGAAGGTGGGTAGAAAAATATTTTCATAGGCTTTTTTGGTTTTTGACTTTTTGTTTGTTAGGCACTAAAGCAAATGAGCCTGAACTGTAAGAAAGCCTTTCCTGACTGAACTTCAACGTAACAGTTATTGCAGCTGTTGGACTTGACTTTACAGAATGTCTAAACAGTTTTATAGTCTAAGAGGTTGTATAATGCATTTATCAGGACCCTGGCAGCATTTCAGAGAATATGAAGGGGTGCTGAGCTACTTGAGTTGCATTTTCACTTGCCTGCTCATGTTCTAAGAGAAACCTTGCTGGCTATTCTGCATGGTGGAACATAATCCTAGGCTCTTCATCCCAGGTCTTATCAGATAGATGCAAATTCATACTGTGTGGACGTTGTGCTTCCTTGCAATGTGCTGAGCACACAATGTGCTGTACTATGCACAGCATAATACCTGCTTGCAGTTAGAAAATTGGATAAGCTTTGAGTTGCTTATTTGTTTGGTGAGCAGAGAAGAGGAAGAAAAACCCAAACAACCAAACAAGAAATCTCAGGGCAAACAAACTTAGGAAATTCTTGAGGAAGATGCTTTTTTTTTTGTTTTGTTGTTTTTTTTTGTTCTGAGAAGTGTTTTCAGGAGAGGATGAGGGGATACTGGTAGCTCATTTAGGAGCAATCTAAAATGAAGCATGCTATGTAATGTTTTCAGGCTACATCAAAGTCATTTTGGGATTTCTGCTGGGATTTTGTCTCCCATATCACCATGATTCCTTTGAAAGTGCACTTTTTTTCATATACAGTGGAAACTCTGTCCTGAAACCTGGACGGCTTTCTCAAAAATCCGTGGCACAGGCTAGGATGAATACCACGTGCTGAGTAAATTTATCAAGTGATTCTCATGTATAGGGTCTCTTTGGAAGTGGTTCCTTTAGCCTTGCATTTGATTTTTTTTCATTTGCTATCCTTTACTGGTACAGAATATTTCATAAAATAACCTAGAGTAAAAGCAGGGATGAAGCTGTGTGAGGGGGAATACTTAATACATTTTTAAAAGAACTGGCATTCTGTTGGTGATAGTATTGTAGAAACCTAAATATAACGTCTACATTCTGTATTCTTTTGGTATATATGATCTGTTACCCAAAGACTGCAAGTTAGTTACCTAATATTCCCTGAAGAACTGAGGAAAGTGATATAAATATATATTTATATCATGCGTTCTCTGGCAGCTACTATGATTCTGACCCCAGTGTGAGCGAGGTTGAAAACTGATCTGTAGAAATTCATGGCTTTCATTGACTTGCTCAGAAGTAGTGTCTGTTATACGTAATAATGTCTTTCATTTGGATTGTCTTCTCAGTTGGAAAACCTTATGCTGGATAAAGATGGGCACATAAAAATAACAGACTTTGGGCTATGTAAAGAGGGCATAAAGGATGGAGCAACAATGAAGACTTTCTGTGGCACTCCAGAGTATCTTGCACCAGAGGTATGTTTATGTTGGCTATTGTACTAAACTATCTTCTTAAATGCCATCCATGATAGCAGTAGCGGTGTGGAATAATTCCTGTGCCGTAATGGGTTCATACAGTAGCTACTGTTATATAACAACACATACTGAGAATCTTCTATTCATCATGTTCTGGAACAATCTTTAGCATAATGGTATGTGATAAGTTTTGGGCAGGGCAGTATTATCCTTTCACTTCAGGGAATATTTACACTCTACTGGAACAGTGCTTGCTTCTTGTGTCAGAAACGTAATTTTAAAAAAACCTTTTAAATGACTTCAAATACTACCTGATGGATTGGTGACTGTTTTGCAATTTGTTTGCTGTGTGTTGAAAGCTATCAGTAGGACTTCACTTAAGAAGTGAAAGTATTGTCCGAGTCTTTTATTCTTTGAAGACAGTATAAGGCAACATGTTTTCAGAAACAGGACAGGCCAAGGTTTTTCTGCAATATTTAGCATGGTATGCATTAAAAATGCTGATTGTTTTGTGACTGTAAGAGCATGAGATATTTCTCAATGTTAACTTGAACTTTTCCATTTCAGAGGAAATAAATGCAAGCAGGCTCAGTTGCCAACATGTATGTTTTGGGGATTTTTTTGTACTAACTTTTTTTTTTAAATGTAAAAAGCAAATGTGTGCTTGCAATTTTCATCCCTTAAATACTCCTGAGAGCTGTGCAACACAGGTGGTGTTATAGCCATGAGTTAGTTATGGGCAGATCAAAAGTGAAATTGTGTGATAGAGGATATATGTATACATGGTATTTTGCAGGCAGACGCTAGTTTTCTCTGCCCACGCTCTGAGCTGTCTGGAAGCAGACTCCCTGTATTAGTAGGGCACCAAGCCTGAGCCAACGCGGTGTGCCTCACAGAAGGGTTTGTTGCCTTGCAGTGGGTGCTTTGCTACCCATGGCATTAAGGCTTCCATCCAACTCGGAGCACAGGCAGAAGCAAGTCTTGGGCTGCTGGCAGATTATACATTGCTGGCACAGCAAGGGTGTAGCCTTTCTCTGAGGTGGGAGACTTGGGCATTGCAAACCTTTCTTGAGTTGAAGTATGCAAAAGTACAAAGTATGGAAGCCCAAAGTGGAGGAGGAATATTTCTATTGAGAGCTGATGTCTTTGCTGATCAGCGCTTTTGCACTCTCCTCTTGCATATCCGTGGCAGTGTACTCTTGTTTTTTTGTTTGCCTTTTTTTTTTAACTCCCAGCTGCTTTCAAGGGCCTCCAGTGTCTTCGTAATAATGAAGAACGTGGGCACCTGTCGAAGTAGCTTGCAGCAAGGAGGTGGAGCCAGTCTCATGATAGCTGCCAGCTCCATGGATCACCAGAAGTCTTCAGTGAATCTAAATTGGGGTCTGTGCACCACAATTTGAGATTTACTGATGCAGGGAGTAATTTGCAGCACGGCAGAGTGTTTATTATTCATAAACATGGCTTTTATTTTAGCTTCCCTCTTGAAATCCGTTGCTGAGTTTCAGTTTCTCATCAAGGATTTTATGAGGAGACTAAAAATATTTATTGTTTTGGTTTTGTTTTCTCCTAACTTGGAATGTGGGGATTCCCTGTGCAGGCGTTATGTTGTTTTTTCTGTTAATATTATTTGCTATTATTTTTCTTTTTAGTATTTATGATGAATTGGCTCATCCTAAACCCTGAAGGACAAATCCTTTTGATTAGCCCAGCTCTCTCCCTTACTTGTAAATCCCATCTGTGAGTTGGAGTGTTAAATTCTGGAGGCTTTTGTCATCTGGTCAATAGCATGCAAAAAATCTGGAAATTGCGCGTGAGTGATATTCCGTGCGTTTAAGGTCATACATCCTGAAAAGCAGGGGTCTCAATCTCCTTGTCTGCGTTTGTAACTTGAATCCAGCATAGCAGCGTGTTTGTACAGTTGTTGCATCGTTGTTTTTAGGTTCATGCTGGAATCTTGTGCATGGATGACAGTGAGTGAACCATGTCAACTTTGATGTGTCAGATGCATCGATGGCTGTGATGTTTACAGCTGTTTGTGCCTTCTCTTTCAAATTCCATCTCACAGCAGTCTAGAGCTGCTTGTTAGGAAATTATGATCCTTTAACTTAAGTGAAATGACCTTGTTACTTTACTGTTCCCCAGCTATCCTGCGTGTTGTGATAGATCATGGATGAGTGCAGTACCTTTTTTGTTATGGTGTATTTTTGATACTAACACCATTGCTCTGTTTTGTGCAATCACTGATATGAGTGCATGCTCGTGATAAAGAACTTTGAAGAAATAAGCATTTTATCTTCTATTCAGAATTAATGGAGGTGAAGGAAAGAGTTGTAGTTAGTAATCTAGATTATAATACAGAGTATTAATATGCTTACTAAAGTAACATTTGAAGTATTGGCTGCATTTCAAAAGCACCTGTAGCATTTATTACATACATGACAAAGGCCTCTGCGGTTTTGTTTTTCTTTCAGTCCTCTCCTGTCATATCTCTTGCAGCAGTTTAAAAAATAAAAATCGGAGGCCCCGTGACTGTTTTATTTTAGGTAACCCAAGTGTAGAGGAGTGTGAACAGGAAGCCCTGACCGAACAGGGTGACTCAGAGCGGTAACTGTATTGTCACACAATACCTCCTGTGAGCTGAAGGGTCGCGATGCCTCGGGAAGGACGGGGCCAGCTCCTGGAATCCTGTCCGGCTGGCAGCTGTGTCGGCCGTATACATATACGGGGCAGCTGCAGAGCCAGCTGTCGTTTGGTGTGAATCATACGGCAGGGGATGCTGTAAATAGACCAATGTGGGGTAATCTAATACCTGGCAGCCTTTTGATTTTTACTGCAGGCCCTTTCCCTTGTTCAGATAATTAAGGGGAATAATTAGTGAATAAAGAGAGGCAGAGTGCATAGAGTTGTTACATGGAGTGTCTTGATGCTTCTTTTTTGTGTGCAAAACCTTTGTTGATGTTTGTACGAGGTTCAGAACCTGCTTTTGTTAAACTTGCATCAGCTTTGTTTGGCTCTTTCACCCTTTTAAATTCGAGTGTAAAAGTATTCTGAATTGTAGCAATGTAAAGCTCACACAGACACCGTGCGACAATGAAATGCGATGGTGGTGCGGTCGTGGTTTTTGCTCTTGGCAAGAGTAAGCAGTTCAGTGCAGACCCATGAAAAGAGTAAAGATGACAACTAAAACCTGAGGACAGGGTCTGGAACATGAGACTGTTAGTGTCAGCTATGGACAACTGCGTAGGAGACACAAAGTCTAGAGAAGTCCTCGTAACATCCACTCTGCAAGCCACAAAACACTCCCCACTCCCTTCAGCAACCTTCAGTGCAGAAGCTCAGAAATGTACTATGACAGGGCTTCTGCAGAGCAAGCAGGAGAGATGGAGGGCACTGCTGGGGTCCCGAGTCCCTGCTCCAGCTGGGGCTTTGTTAGGTGGAATTGCCCAGGGGAAGGGAAAAATGAATTGTGCTGGACTCCTTCCGCTGTGAGACCTGGCAGAAGTCCATCCCACTGACAATTCCTGGGTTTGCAGCCGTCTTAGCAGAGGCAGGAGTGTTAGAGCTAGTGAGCAAGTGCCTTTGGAGGGGGGCAAGGGAGAGGAGAGGAAACATTTCCAGACAATTTGGCTGCTGTTTTACGGCCTTACAGCTGGTCAAATGTTAGGAGTGGCGTTCTGGCTCTTGGTGCTTAATGTAGATTAGTCATTTAGTATTTGTGGGTGGTCTTTCAGGATGTGCAGAGCCACCCTTTGATGGGGTGCAGGTTGGTATGAAGATGATGGGGATATTTGGCTTGTGACTTGTGAAGTAACAGGTTGACATCTTCTCTCTTCTCCCCGTACTGGCTCCTTGGTGGTTTGAGGTTTTTCTAAAAAAATGGATCCCATTTGGAACAGTTTGTGATGAATAAGTGAGAGTTTAACAGCTGGCTCTGTAATGTGAGAACGGTTCTCAGCCTTTGGGCTTTTGAAGGTTTTGCTTACCATGACCATAATGTGAGGAAGGGTGGGAGGAAGAAAAGAAGGAAGCTGCCGTAATGTACCCACTGCCTCCTCTTCCCCCTGCTTCTCGCCTAGCATGGTGAATGTGGATGCCAACTCTTCTCAAATGGATCTTCTGCAAATACTCTGCTCCTGGATTTGACTGTGATATGTTAAAAAATGAACTTGCTGGGGTAAATTTTGCCTGAAGTTTTGTGTTCATGCCTGGTTTGGGAATTTTTTCTAAAGCCTTTTTCCCTA
>NW_010546473.1:13300-34299 GCF_000687285.1 Phaethon lepturus | reverse complement strand
TCCCTACATTCTGCAGGTGCTGGAAGATAATGACTATGGTCGTGCAGTGGACTGGTGGGGTTTAGGAGTTGTGATGTATGAAATGATGTGTGGCCGGCTCCCCTTCTACAATCAGGATCACGAAAAGCTCTTTGAACTCATCCTAATGGAGGAGATTAGATTTCCACGCACTTTGTCACCTGAAGCAAAATCTCTCTTGTCAGGTTTGCTGAAGAAAGATCCTAAGCAAAGGTGAGACTGTTGCTTAATAGTCGCACTTTTAAGCACTCGTGCCTTTAGAAATACCAAAAAAAAAAAAGGAAAAAAAATTCTGTTAGTCTTCACAAAGAAGTTAATAATCGTGCTATGCAGAGGTATGTCTATGAAAGGGAACTATCTTCAAGACAAGTGACTTAAAAGCGACTGTTTCTGTGCTACTGTATGAAAGGCCCATATTGCCATCATTGAAAAACAATTGAAAAAGGTGCTGCACAAAGGGGTATTGAATGCACACATGCCAGTTGTTTGTCTTTTTTTAAAGTTGAGGAGGGTATTTAAAACAAAATGGTAGTTTTGTTTTTAATCTATTCAAAATGATCATCCACCAAGACGCAGCAAGTGGACCTACTCATTTTTGTTTAAACTTTTGACATGAGCTGACACCGCAAACAGCGACGTGAAGCAGCTTTGGTGATCAGAAGGCTGAACTTCAGAACACAATGGCTGCCATTAACACAAAACTATAACCTGGCACAAAACAAGTTAACCCAGCCTTTGGTCATAATGAATCCCATGGCTGCTGTGGGTTGTAAGCTGCTCGGCACTGAATGCTTTCACCTTCTGTCCCAGTTCGGGCTGCTGTCCGTTTTCTGAATTTTCGGTTAAATCTGTGCCAGTGGTTTAGCATCCTGCTTTGGACAGTAGGTGGTGGTGTTTGTACCATGTTGGTGGTGGAGTTTATACCATGCTTAATCTACTTTTCCCATTTCCTCCTATTGTGTTTTTTTTTTTTTTGCTATGCTGTATTATTTAAAAAGTAACCCTTGATTTAAAAACAGAAAAAAAACCAAAACAAAAAAACCCAAGTCCTTAATGGCTAACAAACAGAAAATAGAACAAGATCCAAAAAGGATGTTGACCTTCACACAAATATAAACATCAGTTTAAAAACCTGCCATCTTGTCAACCAGACATTTTTAAAACAAATAATATTGTGACTCTGCCCCCGATCTCCTGTTGTGAAGCTTCCACTGTAAATGGGCCCCAAGTAGGAAATCTTTCATGTGAGGTGCGAGCAGAGCATTCCGGTTTGCTTTCTGATGTTTGTTTAGTCTGGGTGTGCGTGCACATAGCAGGAAAATGGTTTTTGCCAGTACATCGATACTTGCAGCAAGGATTTTTTTGTCATCACTATAGGCTACTCCATCACTATTTTTGATGCAAAATCCTGTTGAGAGGTCTTGTAACACAAAATCACAATTTGTACTCCTGAGGGATTCAACTTAGTGGTGACATGGGGAACCGGGCACAGTTGTAGTCAGGAACGTGGCCAGCCTTGTACTAGGTGGCAACAGCCACACACCCCTCCTGAAGCCGGCGGGAGCTGCAAGGGGACCAGGAGCAGGTTGTGTAACGGATTAGCAGCCCCCGAGGTGCTCCGCTCTGCGAGCGTGGTTGCAGCCCCTGCCAGCAGGATTCCTGTCCAGGAGAGCGGTGGGTTAAATACAATCGTGACCCTTTTGTAGCTTATTCAGGTGGGGCCTTTCAATCACTGGAAACACAAGCAGCATCTGCTGTAATTTGTTCTTAAAGGAGCATCTCTGATGAACCAAAATGCAATTTGTTTACAAACAAAGAACGCCCACTTGTTTCTAATTACAAGGTTTTCCCAATGCCAATAATTACTCCACAATATGCTCATTTTATACAAATAGCCACTTCTTCACATGTATCTTCTGCAGGCTTGGAACCAATGATGCTCTGATCTGTTGGACAGATGATTTTCATGCTGCTGATAGAAATAACTATAGACTAGGCAAGCCTGCACACATGTCCACAGCTTGCTAATTACACTGGTGCTTCCCAAGCTTTTTGGATCATGGATCATTTTTAAATACTGGTTTCTCGCCAATCACCGTTCACCCAACTTTTTACTGAAGTTGTGATTCTGCAAATCCCCTGTGCTTCAGGCAGTATAGAGAACTGAGCTGGAAGCACTAGGGGTAGAAATCCTGAGTCCCGGCTTTGTAGTTTTATGTTCTTTTTACCGTGTGGTCTGTGTGCTGGAGTGGGCGCCTGGCATACTTGGTAGTTGACTCATAGTGAGTTCATGGAGCCATATTGAAGAAAAACAGCCAGATAGCTATGAAAATACATCCAGTGAAAAGCTGATCTGCCATAGTCTGGTTAACATTAGCCTGTTGATGATGCTTCGGGGAACCACTGTGTAATTCAACAGAAATCCCCTCTTCCACAAAGCCCAGTGGTGGACAGAAGTTGGTGTCATCGTAATGTTGTCTGTGGCAGAAAACATCAGAATTGGCAGCATTTAGTAACTGCCGATGAACTGAGTGGGACGGAGGGGAGAGCCAAAACCATGAGAAAAATGAAACTGGGAGATGATGCCCCTTCCCGTAAAATCCTCAGAAAAACCCCAACAACAAAGAAGGTTGATACAATGAAGCTCACTGATGAGGATATTTTAAGTTAAATCAAGGAGCTAGGGAATTGTGACCTATGTCAGTGAATGAAATCTTTAAAATTACCTGTTGTACCTGAGCTTGATATATAGAAGCAGGCTTAGCACTTTGCGCTCAGTAATACCAGTTCAGTCTCAAACTCACAGGCATATGGAGAAAATATGAAGAACAATAAATTGCATTCTGCTTTTAATCGTGGCTGTTTTCTAAATTTGGTCATATAAAATCCATTTTGTAAGAGAAAAGGAATTTTGACGTTTCTTTTGGGATTGATATAAGTTTATTAATCTTGTAATGTGAGCCCTAATTTTCCTAAGAAGGAAAAAAATCTATTCTGTAAATATTTCCTTTTAATGTGACCTGAAATTCTCCTTCACTGCATTGTGACATGTATCATATCGAAGGAGGTAATCAGAACATTTTTTCACACAGGAAAAAGCAAGGTTTTTAACTTTTATTATTCTTTCTCTGGTTGCAGAGATCAGAGCGCTCCATGTAAACGGATTGAGTTTAGACGGGTGAGTGGGCTTGTAGTCAGCAGAGTGTCTCTCAAGCTCTGAATCTTGGCAAGTTTTAACCTTGAGAAAACTTCAAGATGGTTTCATCTGAATTTTCATCATGTGTTTTCACTACATGCCTTAGTGCTCCCTGTCGTAGGTCAGGGCTGTTCAGCTTCTTCCAGGTGGGGTTTGTCACATGCTGCTTCATCTACTTCTGTCTTCTGTGGTGCTGTTGGACCTTGCCATTCAGGAATAAGGAGAGGAAGAGGATGCAGCATTTGACAAATGCCTGGTAAAATATTTAATGACTTCAGAGAGTTGTGGTTGTGGCTTTGGAATGCTGAAGGTGGTCGCTGAGAACTGGTGATCAGTCCTTGCAGCCACACAGAGATCTGGCACTTTGTTCTTTCTAGTGATGGTGGTTCTTTCCACATCCAGAGTGCAGCTTTGGCTGCAGATGCTCCAGAATACTGGGGTCAGTCAAGCTTTTACCTGCATGAAAACCAAACTCCTTGTTTTTTTTTCCCTTGTGAAAGGAAGCAATTTATAGTTGAGGTGTATGTCTGTGTCCTCTGTATGTGCTCTGCTATGGGAAGGGTAGATGGCTTGAGCAAACTTGCTGTCAGACACAGGTAGGTCTGCAGCCCATGCAGCCACTGCAGGAGTTGGAAGAAGTAGAGGTGACAGTCATGGGGACTGCAGGGGCCTGGAGGTGGTCCCAGCTGGCTGGTGGCAGGCAGGAGGAGGTAACCTTGAGTAGCTAGTTTTAGGCAGCAGACTTCATGCCTTGTGGGCATCCGGAGTTTTGAAGCCATACATGACAAGTGTCTTATGTTTGCTCTGAAATGTGTGTGCCTTGAGTACAAAAGTGGTTTTGTCTCCAGACAACTCCAGTGTCCTGGGTATCGCTTGAACTGCAGAGTGCTCATCAAGTCTTCATACATGTGTCACCAGGTGCTTTGAGGTAGACTGAGATTTAGCTGGTGTGTATGATAATTTTAGTCTAAATCAGTTCAGTCCAAAGCTATTCAGAATGATTTTGGACAAACTCAAACAGTTCACCCATAAGAGCTCTAAATTGAAGCTGAGGAAACCATAAAAGGCAAATTTAAAGTGATTTCCCCCTCCCCCCCCCCCCCCCAGCTTTTTAGAAATTGGTAGTTTAGAGACTTCCCAAGCCTGATCATCCTCAAACATGCTGTGGTTACTAATGTTGGGGAGTGGGAGCTTTTCCTATGTTACTGGATCCACTACATTTGTGTCACATGTGGTCAATGAAGTGGGGAAGTAAAGTTCAGCACAGAGTTGGGAGTTGCATTAGGCTTTCCACAAGTCTTAATCTCTGAGCAGGAAAGCCCCCAAAGACTGTGCATACAGGACTTTGGGAAGAATATGGCCTTTTCCTTCCAAATCTGGAGTCATCAAATTGTGCTGTTCCCAAAGCCAGCCAGAGCTTCTCCTAGCTGATAGTGCTGGTCACAGGAAAGTGGTGTAGAAGAAGTTCCTAAATCATCTGAAGATAAGGGCCATAGTAAAATAAGTTACTAGTCTCCATCCCGATTGTATCAGAGAAGGAGAAATATGCACGTGTGTGCTCTGAGCTGGTGAACACCAATAACTTTTGCTGACCTGATTTTCTTGAGCCTGGTAGGTATATTTGCACTGTTGTAGAACCAGGTTTGAGGGCAGGAGGGAGTCAGAGAAATCATGTGAAGATGGAACGGCAACAGAAGTGGTGCCTAAAACTGTGGCCGTCTCCTCAGATGAGGATGGTGCATGTGCAAATCTGTAAACAACAGAAATCTGTCACCTAAAAGTAGGACAGTCTCTTCGGATGAGGATTTCCCCACAGTCAGAATTTGTGTTGTGGCTCCTAATATGGTGAAGCACGAGCTTACGAATGGGATTATTTGGCAGGGCAGAGGGAAGGCAGTTGCTGCCCACTTTCCTGCGTTGGAGCCTGGCTACCCTTACTGTAGAAACTTTTTAACTATAAAACTAGAAGTTTGTGGGGCTCTATAAATACCTGAGGGGTGGCTGTCAGGAGGATGGAGCCCATCTCTTTTCAGTAGTGCCCAGTGAGAGGACAAGGGGCAATGGGCATAAACTGCAGCACAGGAAGCTCCACCTCAACATGAGGAAAATCTTCTTTATTGTGAGGGTGACGGAGCACTGGAACAGGCTGCCCAGAGAGGTTGTGGAGTCTCCTTCTCTGGAGACCTTCAAAACCCGACTGGACGCGTTCCTGTGCAACCTGCCCTGGGTGATCCTGCCTGGTTAGGGGGGTTGGACCAGATGATCTTCAGAGGTGCCTTCCAACCCCTGCCATTCTGTGATTCTTAAAGAGCTGGGAGTGGACCTGGGTGCTGAGCACTGTTGACTTTCACGTGGACAAGTAGAGAAACAGGGTTTTTTTCCTGTGATCCATTAATTGCAATCTTTTGGCCTGTGACAGTAATACTTTCACTGTTGACTGTGTGTTTTATACACTATATTTCTATTTTTATGTATGTATATAAAAAATACAGTACATAAATTTTTTAAAATATTTCGACATGACTTATCTGTGGGATGATAGCTGATTGCCCTTGATTTGTTGTGCAGAGACATTTGTCATTAAATGATTAAAGGAATTTGCAAGCAATACACAGTGTCATAAAAATTACAAATGTGGAAATGGTTTCTGTTTAATATTGATGTTGCACTTGACTAGTAGTCATTTTCTCCTTGGGATTTGGCCGAAACATAGAAACAAAGGCGCTCAAATATTGATGGAAGTTAAATGAATAACCAGAATTTTTTGGTGAGTATTTTTAAATGAGTCCAATTTAGACAGAAGTTTGGGTTTTGCGTTTTTTTTAGGGGGGTGTAATTGCTTTTTGGCCTCTACACTTTCTGTTCTTTTTCCTTGTATACTGTAAATTTCAGTAGCTTTTTCTTTTTAAGACCTATTTATTCTATTCTGGGTTCTGTCTGAAGACTTAAATGCACAGAATTTAACTTGATTGTACAGGCATCTTTTCAGGGCTTCTGTTCCTGCTGTATTTTTCTTCAGTTGTTGCATGTCCTTACAAAAGACAAACCTGCTGCTCTTTCAGTTCTCAGTGGTGCTTAACCATGATTTTTGCATTAGGTGCTGATGTAATTTTGTTCTCCTTGAGAGGGTCCTTTCAGAATAATAATTCTGAAAAACAAGAGTGTATTTTGGAATAAGTCCATATCCAAAATATGAGATTTCTGTCGTTTCCCCATTCAGTTTGAATGGGTTTGTTGTAGTAGTATAGATTTTTAAAAGGTAAGTAAAACATCTGGGGTTTTTCTTGGCATTTCCCTGTGTATGTGTTTGCCCTTCATGGAACAAAGGCTCATATTAGATAACGTATCCTCCAAAGCACTTGTACACGGCTGCAGCCAGCCAGCCTTCCTGCATGCTTCTGCAAAACATGATTGAGGTTCTTCTTAGCTCATGGTCATCACCCCCAAACTTCTGTGCAGAAGTGCAGTCTCTTTCCATCCGTAGATAAAGAGGATCGACTCCACCTTCTTCTTCACCATCATCTGTGCTGGGGAAGCAATAAGGAGCATGGTAGAGACTTGGCAAAGCCTCTAGACCGGTGGGGAACCAGCCGAGAGATGATTACTCACAGAGTTTGTGTCTGTTCCCAGGCTGCCCTGGAGTTTGTCTCTGTTCCAGGCTGCTGTGCAGCTGTATACCTGCTGCCAGGCACATGGGAGAGCCCTTCCGGCTTGGTTTGGCCTGTGGGGCTCTAGGGTGAACTTAGGCTTGGTCTTAGAGCTTACCTGGGGAAGAAAAGCATCACCCAGCACTTTGCTACTGGAAGACTTGGGGACCTGTTCCCTGTTCCACTTCACATTTCCTGAAGGAATGTGAAGGAGCAAACCCCTTTGGTTGCTGTGCCACTAAATGGAAGAGGGCCAGGAAGCAAGCATGGACTCTGAACTGCCAGGCACCTCTGCTGCTTGGTCACTCTGGTACAGCTATGGCCTCTGCCAGCTTGCGTTCTCTGAAGACAGTGCTCGGGCATGGCTCAGAGGGTTGCATGCAGCAGGTTCCATTCCCAGCTGGCAGTATGGACGAAGTGTCACCGTATTTGACTCCTTCGTGCTAAACGATCGTCCAGCACTGTCCCAGTAGCATTGTGCCCTCAAGCTACGTCCCAGAGCATGCAGTGCAGTCTCAAGCTGTAAAAGTACCACTTCAATGAGCTTTAGCACAGCCTTCGTGTGATCTCTGATATTTTGAACCAAAACACTCCCCTCTAGACCCAAATAATTGTGCATTAGGGATGCAGGGTTACCACATGTGGCCCAGAGGAGATTCAGGGCCAACTGCTGTGCAGCAGGATGAGGCCTGACCCGGCAGCTTGGCTTCAGGTTCAAAGAGCAGTCCTTGTCCTCTTTTTTTCTGTAGCGGTATAGCTGTAGCCTTGCCGACACAGAGCCATTGCTCCAAGCTCTTAAAATAGGGATAATAATCTCAGTTTGCCAGTGGCACCAACAGTCAGAGAACAGGCAGATACTAGAGGGTCAGCCTTGATGAACATGGTGGTACCTCTTGTACTTAAAATCCTGAGCATTGTCTTAACCTTGTTACCTGAAAGGAAGTCTCCTGCTGATTGCTCGGTATGTGTGTTTTCTCAGTGCATGCCTTTGCTTGCAGATGGGGTTCAGCCTTTTAGAGAACATTTTAACCTCCACAGCAAAATTTAAGCATCTGTTAGCTCAAGACTGCAACTAAACTGATTGCATCTATAAGCTGTGCGGACAGTTTTATTTTGGAATAAGTGCGTTTTATCTTGATATACCTTAAGTCGATAAAACACCCTTTGTGTTTTCATGAAGCCAAGGATGAGGGAAGATTTGCATACAACACGATATCATCACTGCAGTTGTCAACTGTTTTCTTTAATGGAAATTTAAATCAGGTTGCATAAATCAGTTTGTCTTAAAAATCCTTGACTCTTACACTTCAAAAATAAAATTCAGTTTTACTGCTGGCATCACTCTGCTCTAGAAAATTTTAAGGGTAGTCGTTTGTTAATGTAGAAAGAGAGATGGGTGTGTGGCTTTTACTTGCAGGATCTGCTGTGGTCCCCAGGACAGCATCTTTCCTGAAGGGCAGGTCTTTTGAATTGTGATTATTATTATTTTTAATTTGTTTAAGAGAGACCTTTATTCTAATTCTATTTGATATCATGTTTTCAAATCTTTCAGTGGAACTGTGTTGGAGCCTAAAATAGACTATCCTGCAGCCCTTGCACAAAACCAAATGTGAAGCAAATGCTAGAACTGCTCCCAAATGTGTTACATAAACTCAGAATTTCCTCACCACCGTTCAATAAAAGTTGTATGAGAAGAATAACTCTACTCAAACATTTAATTACTTATTTTGCCTCAAACAGGTTAGGTGGCGGTCCTGATGATGCCAAGGAGATTATGCAGCACAAATTCTTTGCTGGCATTGTTTGGCAAGATGTATACGAGAAAAAGGTACTTGTACAACTGTTCTCCCAAGGTTAATTATAGCTGTGGATATATCGAATGTTTCAAATTTTGTTGCCCTCTGTAAGTACACAGAAGCCCTCCACAGAAGAGGTTTGCAGTTGTTTTTAACAAGGCTAAATTGCTTCATGTTTCTTAAAACGCTGTAATCAGATTACTTGTGAACCAAAGCTTTTTTTTTTTTTTACAACGAGAAGAGTATCTCTCAATGAGATCCTTGTTTCTATGACTGAATAAATAGGATGTAACCAAAATTGCTTCTGAATTTAGACAGTATATAAGCTTTTAAAATGTTTTTTGCTGTGAATTCTGGTTGCTATTCCTTGCTGTCAACTGACGTATCCCTTGAGAGCCCCAGAGTTATTGTTGGTTCCTGAGCATTTGAAGCAAAAATTCCTAGAAGCAGCAGTGGAAGCTGGGCTGGCTGCTGGCATTTTTCCTGTCTTGAATGATGAAATTAGACTTAATAGGCAAGTGCAGAGAAGTACATCAATCCAAGCCTAATATGTTTCTTTTTTTTTGGTGACAGAGGGCTGATGTGAAGTGTCTGCACTTCATAGTGTTTCTCATTGGTTTTGCTTGAGACCCACTGAATTCGTAGGCTTTCCAGTGGGAGCCACTGAATTGAAAGAGCCCAGCACTTTCTGTATGAGCGTATTTCATCAGTTGTCTTGTGCCTCACTGTCCCTTCGTTCACAGATAACTTACTCCAGTCCTCCAAGATGCCCTGCTTCATGCTTTCAGGGTGATCTGCTGTTGTCCTCTCCCACTGGTTTCTCACCAGCCATATTTTCTGTCACACTTGCGTGGAACGCAGCTAACTAAAATGTGGGTCTAGTGATTCAAGGCTCCCAACCACTGATGCCAGATGATCTCACTCAATCTCAGTCTTTCCTGATTTTTCTCCTTCCCCCTGCAGCCCCTCATGATACCAGATCTCGTTTGATCTCTAAACACAGTTTAGTTCTCTCTCCAGTTGGTGGGAGGAGATAAAAAACTTACCAGAAACCGAATTTTAATTCTTTGCGTTCTTTTGGTAAAACTAATACAATTGGTGTATTAGCAATGTTTGTTATATTCTTAAAAAAATAGAGCATATCACTGCTGTTTTCCATGCTGTAGTGGGAGAATTGTCCAGTGCTTGTATACAATTGCAAAGACTGCTCTGTTACCTTCTCTTCTTTCACTTCCTCACAGATTTGTGTGGCTAAAAGGAACTGAAACATCATAAAATATTTTTTGTGCCTTGAAAGTGTAGATAGTTTAGAGCTCTGTCCTTTCAAAGCATCCCTAGAGAGCAAGCTGCGTGCAGCCATGAGGGCAGGAGGGAGTTGTATGGAGTTTATTCAGTGTAATATAAAAAAGTATATCTGAATTATTGTTCTAAACAGGAGGTTATATCCATTTTCACCCAGCTGAATACTTGGGGTTTTGCTATGTTTTTGCAGTTTCAGGTAAAAAGCTGATAACAGGTCTCAAATATCTTCAGTGAAGTTATTTGTTATTTCATAGTAGTCCTGCTTCCCTGAATGGAAGAGAAATCACACAAGCTGGAGGCAATTTATTTATCCATAGGACTGAGAAAACCTTTGTAAATTGTCCCTTAGTAGTACTGACTCAGATTGTTGTGGAAACTACCAGGAAATTCCCAATGTTACATATTTTGGAGAAAACAGTGTGCTAATTGAGACTATTTCTGACCTTGGCATATCCAAGGAGGCTGGATTCTGGTTTTAGTCCTGTCCCATTAGCCTGTGCATCTGCAATTAGATGTAAACCATTACCTACTCTAGAAACAGCCACGCTGTGCAAACGAAGAGGTTTCAGAAAGCCTGTGCGTAATCGCTGCCTATGTTCTGGGTGGTCCAAAGAGGATCCTGCAGCATTTACCTGAGATGCAGTCTCATGGATAAAAGCTGAATTTTGTCAGCTGCCTAGAGGTGTTCATGTGCTAAGCTTGGTTACCCACTATTTCCAGATAATGGGGCATGTGTTTATGAATATAGGCTTGGGGTAATCGAGAACACTTACTTTGTAATTAAGATTTTTGGAAACATAGCTTTGCTTTGAATTATAAGGAGTTTTGAATAACTGGGGTTTTCCCAAGAATTTAAAATATTCATTAGATTCTCCTGGAAGAGTGTTGTTATTTGTCTCTGGTGCAAAGAAAGGTGCGATTTAATTTGCAGTATTTTGCCCACCCACAAGCGAAACACATGCAATGAGATTTTAATCACCTTTTTTTCCCTGGTCTTTTTTGTCTCTTAAACCAACATAAGCCTGGGGGTATCATGCTGGTCTGCAGCAGTGGGAGGCTACAGGTGGCACCTCTCTGCCAGCTGAACTGCAGAGCTATTGCAGTGACAGCTTTTCAGTAAAGCAACATATTTGCTTGGTAAAGGCAGCGTTAGAGCTTTCTGCGGCTTCCCCTCTGTTTCCAGCTTAATGTTCTGAATTTGACAGCTAGGAGGAAAAAAATTGTCTTGTGGGTGCATCATAATCTGTCTCAAATTGCTTTTAACAGATACTAAAATAAAAGGAAAATTACACAGGCAGCGCTAGCCCATTACACGTGTGTTCTGACTTAGGATTGCTGCTCAGAGTCATTCCGATGTGCGTAGTTCAGGTGTCTGCTGCAGTGCCCAAGTCCTAAATCACTCTGCTGCGCACAGCAAGCTACAGCAACTGGGAGCATTGCGAGTGCCAAAACCCCCATTAGCTTAAAAGGACAGATAGAACTTCACACAGGCGTGCACACACAGCTTGTCAAAAACAAACCAAGGCTCGCTTTAAGGAGTAGGCAGAAAAATGCTGTAGGAGAAAAAGTTAAAATGTGAAAGAGAGAATGCTCATCCTCAACAGGGTTTTTACATGTAATATGCTGGTTTGACTTGATTGAGAACAGTGTTACTAACATTATAATGCAAAGCACTCCCTCTTCAATAGCTTCAGGAGGACTGTAAGGTTTAGTGACTTGTGGCTTGGGGATATCCTGTTTCCTTTACCTTTTTAAATTCAGGACATAAAGACCAGTTCTAAGGACCTAATTTTCTTTGACAGGAGCATTTGCCAGGTTCCTTCAAGCCATCCTTGGGCACAGAGGATCATTAATAGTTTAAAAAAAAAGATTATGAATATACACTGTAATTGTGTTCTCTTATAACAAACAAAGTTTTTATGTCCCTTAATCTTTAAAGATTGGTTTTAAACTGTAGAATGTTTCTTTGTATCTGGAAAGATCACATGTGTGGATTATACTTCTTAAAGTCTTTACATTGAAAATGAAGGAGCTTTATTGGATCGTTGTTTGTAAGACAGGACAACACTCTGGTAGGTGCTTTCAAAACAGATCAGAAAGATGATCTTGGTGATGGGGAGCTTGAAGCTAGTGCTTTTCTTATTTACCAACTTGCCAAGCAAATGATTCTAAGATCTAAGCTGAAGGAAGAGTTGGGGGTGGGGAAGAAGTGTTTTGTACATTTAAGATCTGCTGATGTTTTGCAGGTAGTGATTTCTGTTGGTGTCATTCTTATTTCTGTAAGAACAGAAGTGCCAGTCTCAGGGTCACTGCTTAATTCCTGTTGGCACAATTTACCATTTGCCTTGATAAACCTTTCCCTGCAGTTTCAGACTGGAAGCCATATACTTCCTCAATCACGCTCCTAAATTGTTGCCTGGTGCAGCTCTGTGCTATTAAAAGATGTCCACGCTTAACCCCAGTGGTGGGCGAACCGAAGCCCAGCGCTGAGAGCTATTATATGTCCTCTGTGGGATGGCTAAGAACAGTGTTTACATTCTGTTTCTACCGCATTGTGCAGCGGGGAGGTGAGCGAGGCTGATTCCCAGCTCCGTTGCCCTCCAAAATTGTACGTGTTCCAACTCTGTGCATCTGTATGTAACCAGCTCCGCCACCCCGCTTCGCAGGCGCGCTCCTCCTCCAGCCCCAGTCAAGCAGCTCTGCTCCATCTGGAGTTCCTCTTGCCAGAGCTTGCCTAGGTACACATGGATGATTTCTAGCCTGTCTGCCCAAGTGAGCGTCAAGAATAAACCCCAAATAGTGCGACTCTTGGTGAAACAAGAGGAGAACGTTCACCGCTAAACACGCTCAATTTTTTTTTTTTTTTTTAAGCCCTCCAGATTTTCTAAGTTCAGAATTGATAGCAAACCACTTTTGGGGACCAGGAGTGTGAATGCTTAATGTTGCTGCTGCCTTGTCCTAAATTCTCACGGGTTTCTCTGACCTACAGCACAGTTGCAGTCGGAGCTGCATGGGCACAGTAGCTCTGTAGCTCGAATTTTTTTGTGAATGTTACAACCCTTGTGGTCATAAGCAAGTCTAGCTGGTCAGTTTGGTATCACTGAGCATCTTTCTTACTCATTTTCATCCTCCTCAAGGATAAATCTGACTAGAGGCAGCTGACAATTTCCATATAATTAGGTGGGCAATCAGTATATACTATTATTTTTAAAATTTGTAAGCATGTTGCTTGAAGAAACATTACGATTCTAGGGTTTTCTTTATACATTTAAATCCTAGAGATGAAATGCCTTAAATGCCCCATAAATAGGAAGTGCATCCCTAAAGAAATACTTTCTACTGTATATGGCTCCTTCTTTATGGACTGGCGTTTTTTAAACTTTATTTTAGGAATGTAGGAAGAGGCACTGTAGCTTATAACTCGTATTTCAAATTCTACCTGTTTCAAACATAACTGCAAGAACCTGTGAAAATGAACAGTATTCTTTTTGTTTTCATAGCTTGTACCTCCATTTAAGCCACAAGTTACATCTGAAACAGATACAAGATATTTTGATGAAGAATTTACAGCACAGATGATAACAATCACTCCTCCTGACCAAGGTAAAGTTTTCCCAAATGTTGCCTGCTGTGTTCTCCAGATGACCAGAAATAATTTGCTGTAATTCTACCTGGTCTCTTTAGACCATGTCAAAAAGCATCAGTTTAAACTTGCTGGTTTTCCATATATGTTTTTGATCAAGAAGTTGGTAAACTGATGTGAAACCTTCCACATGTCTTTCCAGTTTAGGAAATGAAAAACCTATTTTAGAAGATAGTGGAATTATTTGTACTGTTGTCTTTTCCAAACCTGCACATTCCCACTGGAAAATAATTTTGTTCGTGAGTTTTGCGTGCATACATCTGCGCACGCGCACACACACACGCACACTCTGTATATGCAAGCAGTCAATTGCGTATCGACTAGTGTCCATATTCAATCAAAATATATTTTATTTTCATGGTAATTGAGCACATTTGATGCTCTGAAATAGCAATTGCCAGAAATTCAGAACTCTGAATATGGATTTAAGCAATGCAGCTCCTAGCAATTTTAAGTGGACATCTGAACAACCGTTTACATACAACAATCGGGATCTTCTGTGATGCCCATTTAATGGGGGCGATTAAAACTTCCTGTTTCTTTGTCCTTTCAAGTTGTGGAAGAAGAAGGCGAGAGTGAAATTTTCTGAAATAATTTTACCGTGGATTATCTTACTGTTTGTTTACTTTAAAAGGCAGCAAATGTTGTTTACTGTGGTTTTTTTTCATTTTTCAGATGACAGCATGGATTGTGTAGATAACGAGAGAAGACCTCATTTTCCTCAGTTCTCCTATTCAGCCAGTGGAACCGCTTAATGTTTTGCAATGTTTTCCCATTCAGAAAAAAAAAGAGACTGCATTTTGGGGACCTTACTTCAATGGACACTAGAGAACTTTCTATATTATCTGAATTACAAACTGTGTTTGTATTACGATTTAGATGAATTTGTAGGAAGCCTCACAGATTCTGTATTTAAAACAATTCTTTGATGCATTTTTGAGAAGGAAAACAAATCCATTCTTAAAGTATTATGTCAAGGCTTTTATGCTGAATGACCATAGGTTTTTAAGAATATACACCAAAACTGTTTACTTTAGAAATAATTAAGGTATTCAACATATCAGCAACTCTGACCAGAAAATCCCCTTATTTTATTTATTTCATACAGTTCATTATCTAAATATAGAATCTGCACTCTGAACAATTAGATTTATATAGGAAGATATAAGACTTTAGTAGCTAGTGCAATAATGTAAGCAACAAAGTGAACAAACTCTGGAGGGTTAAGGTTCAAACTCATTTTGGACAGCAGTGAAGTGTCATCCAACTCCAGAAAACCAACTATAGGAACAGCATTAATGGCCTCAGTGAGGTAAATCAAAAAGCAAAAGTTATTTTTGTTATAACATCTGCTACAAGACATTACATATCAAACTGAATCCAGTGGAATTGCCACGTCATACAGATGAGTATTCCATTCTAGACAGTGCATTTTAATTATTCCATTTGTATAGAGTTTAGGAATACTTCATAGGATTGGTTTCTCAGAACCTAGAAAATGCTTGATTTACCAACCTAATATGAAATGTAACAACGCAAAATCACCCACTTTCACCACTGTATAAAAATACCATACAGGTCTAAGTGAGAAATCATCTTAATGAGTGAGTCAACCAGACAAAAGTACATTTTGGCACTGAAGTAATGACTTGTTGCCGCTTTTTTTTAATGAAAAGATATATGAATATATATAAACACGTAATGATTTTTTGCATCATGCCAGATCATTTCTTCTTTCTTGAGTGTGCATTAAAGGTATCAGCCAACAGTTCATGGTGCCTTCTCACTCTTGAAGATTCACTTTAACAGTGTTTCCCATGTGTAAGAAAAAAAACTAGGTTGAAACTTCATATGTGTTTGAATAATAATGGTGTTCAAAAAGTGAAATTTTTTTTGTTTTTCATTTTTAATCTTAGTGGAAATTTCCCCACGCCCTATTTTTGTTGTATCATGTTTCTTTGTAATTTTCATAAAAGCAGTCTTATTCTGTCTCTGCTGCGAATGAATTTATTCCATTGTAGGTTGCGTTCTCTTAAATTGCGCTTTTTTTCCCACTCTCTTGACTGTATAAAAAATTACATGTACTGCAATTAACTAGCATTTAATTATTTTATTTGAAAGGGAGTATGTTATAAAAACCCTCGCTTCCCCTTTCCATCAGAAACTGCTGCATTTGCACAGAGAGCCCGTCATCTTGATTTTTTTTTTTTTAACAACGCTCAACTCTAGTATTTTTACTCATTATATGAAAGTTTCCCTCCAAATACTTAAATAAAAATTGCTTTAACAAGTTAGGTTCTTATTTCTTGTGGTAGGACCCTTCTGAATTTGTAGAGATGTAGCAACTGCTCCAGTTTCTTGAGTGTGATGTGCACATCACTGAGGGATTTAGGCTTTTCTGCCCCTCCTCAGTTGTCTCATCTCTGCGCTGATCATTATGCAAAGATAATTTTGGAAAACGTTTGTTAAAAGAAGTACACCCTGTGCCAGAAATAGTTTGTCTTGAGGTGAATGAGGACAGGCCTCGTTTTGCTGTCCTCCTGATACCAGTGTGATTGTGTCACTGAGGCCCTAATCTTCAGAGGTATTTCTGTTCCAGTCACTTGGGCCAGTGTACAATATATAATACTGCATTTCCTTTCTAGGGACTAATATTAATTGCTTCTAGGAGGTAGTTAAACAAGGCTGGAATGTCATTTTTTCAAACAAGAATACAGAGAAAAATACAAGAATGTCCAGGAACAACTGCAGTGTGCTTCAAACGAAGCACAGAAGTTGCAGCTGTAGTGAGCCCTTAAACATCCAAAACATTTTTCGGTTCAAGGAAATAGGCTATAATTCCTAGTAGAATTTATGGCATATTTTATGTGAGGAGGGGTGAAAGGAGGGATCTGTGTCTCTGTAGAGGACACCTTGCACTGATGCTGGACAGCCTCTCCCCATCTGCAGGTCTGATCTCCTGACTGCTCTCCTTCCTTTGCTTCCAAGCCTTCATCCGAGTTTGCAGCCAGCCCGGGGACGAAGTCCAAAGAACTCTTCTGCAAGTCTACAAGCCCTGACAAGTTCTGAACTAACATACTTCGTGCATCCAAATATAGGCAACATGAATGAGCAAAGGTTACCATCGTCTGCCCCAGGAAAATCTGGTCTTCCAAATGCAGGAACAGACATGGATCGGGTTGTTCTGTTGAGGCTGATTATGTCTCAGAACAGTATTTTTCTGCCAGTTGTTGCTAATGGATTTTTGTTTTAATTCCCATATATAAAATGGAACTTTTAAAAAAAAAGAAAAAAAAGCTGCCAAAAAGGTCTGGGAATCTTAGTATTGTTAGCAACAGTGAGCTGTGAGGGCCACACCTGAATGCATCTTTTGGATATTCTCCCTCATTTTGCTTGTGATTATTCAGAACACCTTGCCTGTTGTCTGTAATTGAATAGTTACCAGCATTACAGCTGTCTGCCTGCAAACATAAAGCGTGTTCTTCAAATTTTGATTTAGCTCAGAAAATGAGGAGTAGCAGCATATCCATCACTGTTAGCATCCTGTTGTCTTTCCCTTTTTCCCTACCTATCACAAAAGTGTGACCTAAGTGCTGTTCCCCTCAGATTGCTTTTGTACCATATATGCAGAGACTGCTTAAATCTTGCACGTTCCTTTAGCTCTTTTGTTTGAAAACCCAAAACTTTTAAAACTATCTGTACAGCCAAACCCTCCTTATTCTTCCTTCTGGCATTGACAAATGCCGTCTCGCACTGGTGGTACACATTGCAGCAAAGATGGTGCATCCCAGGGGCAGAACACTGGTAGTATACGTCTGTTACAGCCCAGGAACGCGGTTGGGAGAAAAGCAGGAAAAAAAAAAAAAAAACCAAAAAAACCCTTTGCAAGAGCAAATATGTAGCGTGCAGTTCTCTGCGTGCCACTGACTGCAGTCAGAAAACGAGGCCACCTGAGCACTGGTCAAAACAGACCACTGCTGCTCGTGCTGTCGGGGGTTAAGAGACAGTGGCAGAAGCCAGGTAGTTCTGCAAATTCTGTTTTATATTCTCTTGTGTAACTAAAACATCCAGTACAATCCCATTGGGGTATGGCAGGCTGTTCTCCCTTTACACTGGGCAAAGATCACCGCGGTTTATAGCATTCCCCAACTCTGCACAAACTGACCTCTCACTCCCCATGATAAAATAAACTGCTCTTTATTTTTCTTTTGATGCCATCGCTCCTCCAGCAGGTAACCTCCACGTGCTCTCCAGCTGCTGCGCTGCTCTCATCCAGGCTTCAAGCATCATCTTGGCCGCTATTTGAATTTGTTCCTGGTTTTCCACCTAAGAAACAAATTAACTTAGTTTTTGGAGGTTTGAGGGTAAAATCTTTCCTTGATTGTTTGGATGATCTTTGCTTGAGCTGGGGCTGAATTTTCTTGTCTGCGACTTTGGATCGCTTACATGCATTTGAACACTCAGTACAAGAGTACTGTATTCTTCATATTTCAGTGTGTTTGTGGGGCTTTTTTAAATCTTTGTTAGAGAAAATACCTTTTAGAGAGCATATGCTAAGTCAGCTTTTTATCTCCAGTAGCAGGATTTAGGATGGTGGTCCCAAACTAGAGGCACAACCTACAGTTGGGACGCAAACTCCAAGGAGACAGAGTTGCGGAAGGGAAGCCCAGACTCCTAAAGCGCCTGTGAGTTGTGTGGGTTTTCTGGCCTGGGAGGTTTGGGAAATGCTAATTCAAGAAGAAGGTTTAATTTATTTCACTGTATCTTAAAAGTTTCAGAGGTAAAAGCCCATTTGTAGGAGTGGGTAAATGTAAAAGGATCTTTGTTTCTTCAGCGTTGCAAATGAGTGTGTTTGTCTTCCACTTTTAGCTCAATTTTCTTAATAACAGGGGGGTTAATTGCCACTAGAAGTAAAACGAAAAGAACACACAGTGCCTATAGCAAATGGGAGCTTATTATCCCCAGTGCAGCTGAGTGTACAGACATTTGGTAGCTCTGTCTAATGAAACATATGTCGCATTCTAATCAGGTGATGACTAGTTGCTCTGTGTCTGAAATAATTTTAAACAAAACCATTTTGTTACAGTAGTCCCTGCATGCTACCTTTCCCTCTCTCCCCTTTTTTTTTGTAATTTAAATTTTTGTACCTGCTGGTCACCATCCAGCTTTTGTGAGCATGGTGGGCTCCTTCTTGAGGAGATCAAGGACTTTGTATGTGACAACACTACTCCCCTCTCTGGTTTTTCAGCGTGCTCGTAGCTCAGGTCTCTGTTTCTCCTTCGCCGGAGCATTGCTTCACGTGGTTGTCCGCCTGTTACTGCTCACTACCTGTTTCTCTAGAAATGGACTTTATGAACTTTTTCCTGTGTTAAATGTAGCCCCAGTCTCTGCTAAAATTCCATTTTTATGGATTTTTCCACACTATTGCTTCATGTCTTCTGTCATATTACCGTAACTGCTTGTATTTTGCATCTTCATCAGGTCTTTTGAGTTTGTTTCAAGAAGGTAATGACCGCATAGACGGCGGTTGCTGTATTTGCTGAATTCTGACTGTGTCTCAAATTCTGCACATTTTTAAAACAATACATAACTTTCAGCCCACAGAAGATACTGTAATTATTTTGAGTACAAGAGTGAAAATTCACAGAAACAGAGGAGACACAGTCCCTACCCTAGATGTGATCTTTAGTTGTTTGTAAACTCTACCATATCTACTTCCTTGCACTATTGTGCTCTTACAGTATTGATGCTGTTAGCCAGAAAAGTGTTGTCTAGTCCTGAGAGAACCTTTATCAGAACAACAAATAGTGATTGTGATCTTCAGCACAGTGCCTGGGAGTTCATTGAAATTGGATGAAAACGATCAGAAAATATGTACTTAAACATTATATTGTTTTGGAAAAAAAAGCAAGACCAGTAATACTGTTCTTCCATCAGCTTATTTAAGTACAGTGATGGGAACAAACTGGACTCCTTTGGGGAAGCCTTGCTGACCATGCTTGGAGCAGGGGCACTGGGCTAGTCAGTCTTCGGAGATCCCTGCAAACCTTAACTAGTCTGTGAGTCTATTTAATGATTTAGGTCCTGGATTTGAGAGCATGTGCTTTAGTGAAGGAGGTTCGTCACAGGTTTTTCTTTTTTTTTCCCTATCATCTCTGGTAGGTATTTATATTTCCAGAATGACACAACCTGTATTCTCCTCTCATACAATCTATGTGACTCTGCACCATCCTGCTTTGAGATGCTTCCAGTAGCACAAATCCCAAATTTTTCTCCTTTTCTTTGATGTCATTGGCCCTGGTCCTCCCAAGTTCACTGCACTTAACTGCCTTAAGTATGTGTTTATTGAATGTGTACATGTTTTATTGCATTATAGTTTTGTAAGTAAGTAATTTTCTCAGGGATATGAAGAGTACATTGTATTCTAGTAGATTGTCACTTACTGAACTGGAGGTTGTCGGCATGTTCCTCTAAAGCAGGGACACCAACACTTGCCCTTGTGTTGCTTGAGGTGGGTGCAGGCAGGCTGGATACTCAGGTTTCCTCCTGGCATAGCTTGGAGAGAAAACCCTGAGTGATATTTACTCTTTGAGGTGAAGGGTGATGTCTGCTTTGCACTGGGAGTTGCACTCTAATAGGATCCTTCGGCTGTTCCCGAAAGGCTGCATTAACAGCATCACCATCAGGCACTTCCATCTCTGCTTGGTTTTGGTGGTTGCAGCTTTTCCTTTCCGCAGTATCGTGCCCAAAGGAGTTTCCTTTAATATTCTTTTCACTTACCTGACACAGGTCACTCAGAAATTGTTGCTAGTGCGGGCTGGAGCCGCCAGCTCCCGCCTGGAGCTGCGCAGCTGTACCCCATGGATTTGCCTGTGCTTCCAGTTTGCCAACTGCTGTTGAAAATCCCAGTTTGACTCCAGTCTTCCAACAGAATTGAATCCAGTAGCTCACCACACGTCAGCAGCGCCGCAGTGAGGAGCCCCAGAGTGGCTGAGGGCAAGGTCTGCGCTGTAGAGGCTCCTTGGCCTGAAACTGGCTTTTTAATTTGGTGAAGTGCAAATCTGGCTCTGGAGAACAACTGCAACACCTTTTCCCGCACGCAGGCCTGGCATGTGGGGACAGCATACAGCATTTGAGTGATTTTTTTTTTTTTTTCCTTTTTTTTTAAATAGCTAATGAACATTTCTAATGTATTTGATAAATTGCTCCAATAATTTTAAAGACTTTATGGATGTGCAGAAAGATCAAAACGTAAGCCCTTTAATGAACTTTAATAATGAAAATGGAATTATACTATTCTTAAGGTGGTTGTAGCATACAGAAAGCTCTCCATACAATATGTTCAGCTGCTGCAATTGTTCCTTATTCTGATATTATTAGGGGAAATGAAACTAAAC
>NW_010546473.1:10138-13269 GCF_000687285.1 Phaethon lepturus | reverse complement strand
GGAATGCCTGCTGATGGTCCAGTAATGAGTATAAAATGAAGCTGAATAAAAACCGAACTGGAAAGAGCAAGGTCACTTGGTGCAAATGCAGACTGGAAAGTTGCAGAAGAAGGGAAGTAGAAGAAAGCAGAACAGACTGTACCTAATTACACAGGTGAGGTTGTCATAAATGTAATGTGTAACTAAGATAAAGTGATTAAATGTAGTATCTCCCTTTACTTGATTGTAAAACTTGAAATCACGTTACCTTCCCAAAGTTTTACTTTCTGTGCTAATTTGCAGAGCTGTCAAGGAAGTGGAGATCAAAGGTGACTGCTTGATATTTATAAGTTTTTTTTTAAAATTTTTTTTTTTTTAGTTTTAGACCAAGTTGTGATGCAGGTGATGCTTTCTGAGCTGCCCGGTTTTGCAGGTAATTGTGAGAAACATGCCACGTCTGTGCTTTGTTGGAGGTAGGAGCAGTATCCTAACACTATAGGAAAGCACTGAGGTTGACTGATGAAGTCAGTGTATGAGTGACGCAGTGTTGTCTGGCGTTCCACTGTGCTAAACAGTCATGTTGACTTTCTTTTCAGATCAGTGCCGGTGGCCCAGCTTTTATTAGCAATCTCTTCATAATGAAAAAACACAGGCAGGCACGTGTTACAAGAAAGGAAAAGTCGAGGATACTTTTCAAACATGGATAAAACCCTAGATATAAATACACCTAGTTTTCTAACAGGTTCAGCTGAAATTTTCACAGTACTGACATGATGCATGCACGCACATGTCTGAGCAGCATATGATACGGGTGCGCAGACCGGTGGAGCCCCGAGCACTCAAGGGCTGCTGGAGAGGAAGGCTGTAGCAGCACAAAGACACTTCCAACTCCCCATCTGGAAAAATCCCCCACAGGAGCACAGGCAATGGCAATGCCATCTGTCTGTCTTCTGCAGAGCAGATCTCCCCTCCTGGGAGCAGAAAAATAGCTGGCACAGGGAGGTGGGCTTTCACTTCCCTGCTGCATGGAGGGTGCATGCAGATTGCCGGGAGTTACCTGTAGAGACCAGGCTGCTCTCTTCTGTCCTCTCTCCCTTTTTTTAGTCAGTTTTGTCTGAATCCCAGTTCTCTTTATTTTGCCTTCTTCCTTATGACACCTCCTTCCTTACCGTCTCTTCCCAGCAGACAAGAAACAATGGATTCCTTCCTCTTCTCCCCTGCCTTCTCTCATTCTTTTTTATGCTCCCTTAGCCTGTTTCTGATCTTCTTCAGTCCCTTCTAGAGAGTGTGTTCAGAATTGACATAATATCTCTTACTTTAATTATTTTCTCTTGGGCAGGGTCCTGATGCTGGATGCTCCGTGGAGACCCAATATACAGTTAAGCTCCTCTTTAAATGGTAAAAGGAAGCTGCAAGCCCTTTTTTCCTTGGACTCTCAGACAAGTGCAGATTTAATGAGCAAAAGGATTTTGCCTATAGCATAATCCGTCCTTCTCCCACAGCACTATCTGGTGAGGCACATGGGCTGGGAGAAAGTCCTGGCCACAGTGTGGGTCAGGACTGTGCCTGCTGCTGGTCTGGGTGTACAATTTTATCAATGAAATCTTATTTTGGATACTACAGTTCCTTAATGTAGCAAAACTGGGTGAGTTGAATTTTGTTATCTGACCCAAACCTATAGGGCCATTTTACATTGTCTATATAAGCCTCCATCCTCAAGTTTCCTGTAGAATCTTGACTGATCTATTTTGGCATGAAATACTGGCCCACCCAAAGAAAAGAGCGTATGTCTCACTGAGTTTTGAAGTGATTTCCTATTCCTATTGATATGTTTAACATCAATTCTGCTGCAGAAGCACAACTAGAAATCATTAGGCTAAGAAGAGGAGAGAACTGCTCAGTGCCTTTCGTCACATACACTTTTTAGTAGAGTTAGAAGGGAGTCAGTTACTTAAAAAACCTCAAAACTGGTCATCCCTCACTGTCTAGAATCCATTTCTGTTGCAGGACACCCTAAATTTGTGGGGTTTTCCAGCTGATAAATGTTAAAAACTTGGGAAAAACAAGACAGACCATTTCTCTGCCCTTCATCTAGCTTATCTTTTCATTGTGGTATGGAACTATCAAGTTTAACCTATAAAAATGGAGTTAAATCCCTGATAAGACATTAACTGAAAATTGCTGATAGAAAACATTTACATGTTCTCTTTAAAATGCTCATAAACTTTTAAGAATTCTTTAAAGTGTGGGAAACTAACACCAGCCTTCTTCAGCGTCCTCAAGTTCACTGCCACAGCCTGTACATCCCAAGGCCTGTTTAATCCACTTTTCTAGCGCTGTGAAAGGCATGCAGTCCGACTCAACAAAATGGGTTAAACTCATGGAACACAAGACTTAATCCTGTCCCTTTGCGGCACCACTGAGGCTTTCTGCCTCTGGCACCCACCCCTTGTTATCCCCTGGGACCCCACTGAGCTGCTTTTCTAAGAGGAACTGGGGGAAGTCCTGCCAGGCAGCTCTGTGGAAGTTGCCCAAGAAGTTTCAACACCCTATTCCTGGATGATACTGTCCCATCCTATAGTTACCCTGCTTGGCTCCAGCTAGTCTGCAGATGTAGCTTCAAAATAAAATCGAGACAATATAACCTCCATATTGCTCCCTCCTCCCTTATTTAGGCAGCTAAGTGAAATACAAACATACGGACTCCATAAATTCTTTTGTGAATGGCCTTTTGTTAAACACTCAGCCAAAGCAATGGTTATCATTAAACAAATAACAACAAGCATAACACTAATTATCTGCAGGACAAGATCCTCAGCTGTGTAGCTCAGTTTGCCCAATGACAGTAGAGTGATTTACACCAGTCCTTTGGGCTTGGCATTGGTGCAGAGCGAACTGCTACAAAACCAACAAGGAATCCACACTATCCTCTTGCAAACCTTAAAGAAGTGCTCTTGCAGCTTGCTAAATCCTGAATGAAATGATGTTTGTAGAGTTTGCAGAAGAACAGTACATGATAGCAAAACTTTCAATAAACATACAGCATAATCAAGAGCATATCCACAGCTAAGCAAACCAGACTAAAACAACTGAAATAAAATACTGCTAGAGCCGGGTTTAAATATAGACTGAGTCAAAAGCATGCGAAGAGC
>NW_010546473.1:2109-10063 GCF_000687285.1 Phaethon lepturus | reverse complement strand
CACCCCCCCCCCCCCCCCCCCAGCCTACTGAATTTTTTTGGTAACTGGTGAATTCTTACATGCAATCTACGTATTCCCAAAGCTTGCTGAACAGTAATGAAACTTTAGAGCACATTACATTAAAATAAGCATCAAAATAATGATTTTAAATTTCTGTTGCACCTTCCAAGGAGCTCAGTTCATTGCACTTTTGCTTGTTTGGCATCTGACCAGATTGTCAAAACCCATTCTTACAGGGTGCTGCAGGGTACTATAACTTAAGTGATTCATGCATGCAGCTGTTAAAACTGCTTGTTGGGTTGTGAAAAAGCTCACAGTGCCAAGTGCTGATCTAAGAGAACTCAGATCTCCATCAGCCGTCTTGGCTCCTAGTAGTTACTGAACAACAGATGGTAGCACCAGTTAAGCAAACTAAGAAAATATTCCGAGTGGAGGAATAATGTTAAAAGCCTCAGAAGAACTGAAATTCTTGAGGAAATACAGAGAACAAGTGTTAAAGGTTTTAGTTTTCATGTCCAAGTCATGTATGTCAGTAAACATTGAAGGGTAGTCTCATTTCTGACAGTGCTTCTGAAGCACAAATTATTATGAAAGTTTTCATTTAACTTGGGCAGAAGACACTACCTGTGAAATTAATATCACAGACATGTCAGATACAGCTCAAAGCCACAACTCTTGTGTATTAAGCTATACTTGCACTGTAAAACACAACCAAAGACAGTATCTGGCACTATGGAAAAGATGAAAGAACCCCAAATCACATCATTTTGCAGCAGATCACAAGCACCAGCAGCAATGAAAGGACAGCATCATGAGCTTCAATGATCTTTTCAGCAGAGCAGGGAGAGCACTACACTTCCACAAATGGAAAAACTTACTAGCATTAAGGTGAATGGAAGCACACAAGCTCTTGCTGTATCCATCTGTAGCATCAGCACAGAAGGGACAAAGTCAGTACAAGATGTAAGAAAAAAAGGTTATAGCGATGATCTTAAACACATGGATATATGAAAGTGCATGGAGTAAACAAAGAGTGGAAGACTTGTACCAGTGAAGAGAGGAAGTCCCTCTAATGGTAACTTCTAGTTCTTGGTCTCACTAAGACAGTGCAGTCCAATTTTGGATAGGTGAGGAACAAAAGATGCTTCTGTTGAACAGTGCTGATACGAACTCACATGAATGAAGCGGTTTTCTATAGAACTTCCTTACTCCACACGATGGCTGAGGAAGAAACCTTTGGCATTCATGTGAAAAATGGACCTGCCTACAGAGTTACCTTTAACCAGCTCCGTAAGTAGCAATACATGTGACTACACTCAAACGAGACCAAGTTCTCTCATTTTCAGAGAAGTGAGGACTTCCAGAACAATGTGGAGTTAAACCACCCAGCAGAATAGGAAACAAGTATTTGAGCTGGCTTTCTTCTTTTAAAATTGTCAGGAGACCATGAAAATTTGCACATTGACTATGTATTTTCAGCCTTACATTTTACTGTACTTTAATTCCTTATACTGTGCATCCAAAATGACTACAGTCCCAGGTTTCTAAGCTTGTTTTTACTGTGTTTAAAAATATTTTAAAAACTAGTAAATAATCTTGCTATCATGGAAAGAGAAATCAGAACAATCAGATTACTCATTTAGCAAGCTATTACTCAGTGCAAGAAAGCGTGGGAGAATCAAGTTCCTAAAGTGAAACTTGCAGGGACTGAGATACAAAAATGAATGCACTTTGATGTATGTAAGCTACTTGGTTGAAAATTTAATTATTTCTTTAGGCTCAGAAATCTGTATTCTGCAAAGTGCTGTACTCCACAGCACAGACCACCAAAACACTTAAAGGATATGAGTAAGTTTCATCATATCAGTAGTTCTAGCAGAGTAAACAGGATGTAAGAGTGGACACACTCAGACCACATATCCTTTTACCAGTTCCTCATTTCTGACAGATAGCAGTAATCAATGCATAGGAGAACGGAGGGGAAGAATGCAGCAGGTCTAAGAGTGCTGAAGAGTTTCAGCAGTACTATAACTTGCCCAGTGTATTCAAAAGCACCGTACATGAATACACTGCCTTGCGGTCCCAAGAAAAATCATAAAATACTTGTGCTTCTGATAGACTGAAGGCCACAGACATGGCCCATCTGTAAGCTGGACATCGCCAGGCTCCCTGTCTATCCGCCCTGTAGGGTCTTCAGGTCAACTAAAGACCCTGGGTGCAACATTAACACCTCTGGATCTCACGTGCCAGAGGAACCATGCTGCCTTTGCTCTTGCCAGCACGGCCCAGCATGGCTCACCTTTACCACGGCACAGACACGCTGTGACTCAGGTGCAACATGCCCCCCTGACACCCATGTCCTTTTCTGCAAAGCTCTTTTCCAGTCAGTCAGCACCCAGCCTGGGCTATGGATGGCATGACTGTCCCTTAGTGCAGGTTCTTACCTTCACTGAGCCCAGGAGGCCTGTGCCAGCCCACTTCTGTGGCTTGCTGAGGCTCCTCTGCTGCCACCCTTCAGGGACTGGCTAAGGGTCTGCTCTGTCCCATCATCCAGGTCATCAGCAAGGACATCCAATAGCACCAGTTCCTCTAACAACCCCTGAGGAATGCTACTGGTAATCAGTCACTGGTTGGGTTTTCCCTGCCTGACACAGCCCTTTGTATCTGACAGTCTAGCAAAGCTGCTACCCACCTCATGGTTTACCTGTCCAAACTGTACCTCTCCAATACAGCTTCTACAACAGTACTTCAGGAAACTGTGTTGAAAGCCTTGCTAACATCAAGGTGAGTGGCATCCATTTCTTTCATCTGGTGATGCTCAGTTGGCTTGTTCAGACATAATCTGCCCTTGATCAACCCATGTTGACCACTCCCAATTGTGTTCTTGGCCTTCGTGTGCCTGGATGTAGTGCTGGACACAGCTTTTGTGAGGATTCACACTATATCAGCTTGTGGGCTGAGGTCAGACTGACCAGCCCGTAATTCCTCAAATTGTTCTCTTCCAAGAATGGCATAACCCTCATCTTTTCTCAGTCATCAGGACCACCCCCCAGTTGCTATTGCCATTCAGAGGTGATGGGCAGCAGCTGCCTAGTGATGTTAGCCTGCTCGCTCAGCACCCTCCGCTCCATTTCTACAGGCCTACTATTGGTATAGCAATCACCATACACTTCCACATCTTTAGGAGAAAGAACTTGTACATAATAATTTAATGCAGCAAAATGTGGAATGCAACATAAGGTGTTCGGGGTCTTTTGGTTGGTTGGTTTTGGTTTGTTGTTCGGGGTTTTTTTTTTTTTTAAGAGAGTGATATAACTTACATATTTACTGGCATCTAAATACCCTTGTTTATGATACTGATACCTTAAAGAAAAATAATGTGATCAAAATAGTCAATTTTGAATGTCAGGCTATATTTTATGAATGGTACATAGTAGTTTGGGATTAAAAAAAAATTCTGCTTTGGTCCTACAGATTTATGAGGAGGATATCTTAAAACACACCCTCCCACCCCCAAACTAGCAGTCCAAATATAACAGTATCAATCAAGCTGAGAGGACTTTAGAAAAAGAACGAACTCGGGTAACAATATGCACAAAACTAACCTAGTGATGCCACCCTGTGGCTATAACATGAAACTACCACTGAAAAGGTAGGATGAGTGGTTATGTTTTATCGTTAATCTCTAATCAGATTAAAGTGGACTTCTGCACAAGGAGCTGCTGGGAGTTTTTGGAACTTCAGTGCAAGTTTAAGAGCATGTGTGTGTAGAACAGATCAAGATAGTACCTGGTGAAACTATGTTGATTTTGACATGGCCGTGCAGGTTACCAAGTGAACATCAGGCCCTAGTACCTACAACTGGATTTGTCAAGGAAAGAAACAGAGAAACATCTGTATCTTACACGGTAAGCGACAACTGAACAAATGAGGAGATCATAATTCCAACTATTACATTTGAGTAAAGCAATGTAAGAAAATACAATTAAACAAATCCTAAAGTTTAAAGTAAATCCTACAACCACAAAACATTAAAGCAATAACCACCTCTGCAAGAGATAAGTAATATAACATCTATCATTAGGTTGTAATGGAAATCACAACCATGAGAACGAAAAACTTGTAATAGAAGTGTAAGCTATAGTAATTTGATTCCAGGTGAGGTTTTTCCTTAAGGAAAAAACAAAATATCAAAAGCCCAGAATACACAATACTAGCAAATATCATTAAAATTTGTATTACAATGGTAGCAGTTCCAAATGCGAGCAACTACAATATGTACCACATTTCAATTTCTTTAGAAATAAAGTATCTCTACAAAAGAAAAAGATAGAAGAGTTACATGTATAACTGTGATAGTTGTTAAAGTATTATAAAATATACAGTGACTGATCACTTTCACTCTATTACAATTTTATTAATGTAAAATAGAAAGTAAGATTTAGAATAATTTTCTTCCAATTTTCTATCCACAAGCACTGTTGGTCTTTGAGTTACATAGCTCCTATTTTTTTTTTTTTAAAAGAGGCATTAACATTTTCTGAAGCCTCTTGGCTACTTTTAATAGGTTAGCCAATTTGCTTCGATACAAGCAAAACCATGTTCAAAGCTTTGCTACCTTCCCCTGTAAGGTTCAGTAATGAAAAACCCTAAAGAAAGTGAAAGAAACAGCACAGGGAAACTCAACATGTACATGTGGTCTTTTGTAGCATTATCTGTCTTCATGCAAAAACCTGGTGAAAGACGCACGCTCTCTTGGAAGAGCCTCCCACCAACCCTCTCATTTCACACTTGCAAAGCTGTAATAGCCAACATTATGCGACAAAGCGTGGCTACACAGTCTTTGCGTGGCTGCAGCAATTTTGTTCTGCCCTTTGGTAGCGTGCTTCTGTTGGATGGCTTGAGTTTCTCCCCGCTCTGCTTGGACAACCCCACACATTTCTACAATAGCTTGGGATCTAAGCTTAGTTTGACAATCGATGGCAAACCGCTGCGCAGAACAGAGGACAAGCTTGACATACACAGAATAAACTGCCACTCTGTCCTGTCTGGAGTTTCCCCAGGCACTGAGGACTTCATGCCTAGGCAGTCAGCACTATTAGAATCTAGATGGAAGGTAAAGGCAGCACAAATAGCTAATAGTTGCACAATGCCATGATGAAACAAGATTACAGCTAACCAAAAATTACAAGGGAGCCATATATATATAAGTCTGTACACATACAGCATAGGTGAGAGTTTAGTATCGGTTGAGTTTTGCTAGGATTCAATTTTTTAATCCAGTCTGATCTTGTCAAAACACAAAATCATGATGCAACTACTAGTAGGATCCTGCATGGTGAAAGACAGAAATATGTATTGGTCCCATAGTGCTGGCCTTTGCTGTTGTCTAACGAATTCACCTACAGGCTAGTTGTGCCTTTTCAAAAGAAACAGACTGACAAACCTAGGGACAAAGATACTGTTTCCACTTACACTTCTTGGTTGCACCTCTTCAGAAAAGATTCAGAAGACTTAAACCATTTGTAGATTGCTGCCACTTCTTAGTATCTCACAGCTGATGGTAGCAGGTATAACACAGAAACAAAGCATAAATGTCTTACCCATATTCATAAAGAAAAAAAAAGGACATCATCTTTCATTTAAACCTAAATAACTTGGGTTACATGCCCTGTCCTGAGATAAAATAGAGCTGAATCTAGTTATCACCTGCCCAGAAACAAGAAAAACCAAAAAGGCTGTGAATTGGTTACAAGTCAGGGTCCAAATGGGTAGGACACTAAAATGAAAGGAGGGGAAGAGGTTTAGGTGCTGGCTGTATTAAACAAGAGGTATTAATCACACAATGGCACTGGTTAGATTTGTGTCCTGAGCTAAATTTTTGAAGTGTCTTTTATTTGGTTTGTATTATTTTTAGGGTGTCTGGATCATCTGTGTAATGGCTTGCTTTACTCTTAGAAAGCAAACAGGCTTCTGACCTGATCTACAAAACATACAGAAACTACTCACTCCATGCACAGGACGAAGGTTATTTGTGTAATCACCAAATCTGATCTACCCACCAAGAACACAACACTGCTATGAGGGATGCGTGTAATGGATAAATGCTATTGAAGGAGATAAAATCAAGTGTATTTGATCTTCTTACTGAAGTTGTTCACAACATTGTGTGCTTTGTTCTCATGTACATTGCAGATACTGGAGACTACTGAAGTAATTTACCACCTTAGATTGTCCCTAAAGGAATATCTGGTATCTCTGAAGCCATATATTTCTAGTGTTTACTCATATATTAGGCTTAAAGGAAATTTTTTTATCCTGATCAGATCAGTTATCTTGCTTTTAGACATAAAACCGTGTTCTTTGAGATTCATTTCACCCGTAATGATACACAAACCTCAGAAGAGGCTTCTCACCCATCTGTAAAATCACTACTGTAGGATATTTTTACCTGTCAATATGCTGGCTTCTCAGAGGATCTCCTTTCCTCTTAACTGAAACTTTGATTTTTGACACTTTGCACTGAATAGGAAGGCAAGAACATATGATAACAATAAAGCACAGGGTAAAAAACAATTTCCTGCTCGATTAATAAACCAGACAATTTCTCTGTTTCTCCTATGCAGTCGTAGGAGTACCCAATGTACGGCTCTATGACCAGTGGCAACAGACAAGGCATTGTGAGTAGGAGTTAATTAGACAAAGAGAAAAATATCTGTGGACCTCTCACCCAAAGATTCTTCCCTTCCCATAGGTCTTCTCTGTAGGCAATATAAAGATTTAAAAATAGTCTCTAGTCCCACCTCCCGTTGTTCATCTAAGAACTGCAGGACTAGAGCAGGAACTTTCCTCAATAATAAGATTTGAGTCTTTTGGGAGATACAAGCACATGAGAAGCAGTTTTTTCACACCTTCTGAAGCCAGAGAAGCAGATGAGCTGGTAACCACTGAAAAAAAATTTCTTCCATGTATGATGCACCACCCCTATGCAAGGGTTGACTACTCTGTTCTGTGCTCCTACCGCCCTGCTCCTCCCAGCCTCTGATCTTTCTTTTCCAGCCCTCCTGCTTTTTTCTTATCCCAGCTCTTCACTCCATATCAGGTATATGTCCCAATGAACAATCATCTTTCAAAGGACAGGCTAGAGGATAACAAATAAGAACTTTAAGCCATGAAATCCATGTCATTGTTTACAGAGAGCAGCTTTCTGTGAAATACAGCAGTGACTAAATGAGCCAAAAAAACCCTTATCTATCAACTACTTTGAAACACAAGTCATTTGTATACAACATGTCTCATCTCTCCAGAAGCCTAGAAGCAAAACAGTATTTTCAGTCTTTCACCTCAGGAGAGAATGAGAAAAACCAGACACATACATAAACTTTTCAGTAAAAATATGCTTAACTGAAAAACATTTTTGTTCATTGCTTAAAGCTTCAAATGAAACAAGGCTGAATTTTAGAATTCTTTCCTAAAACTAGTATTTAAATGCAGTAACTGACAGATTCTTCCCATTCATAAAACTCAGCTCTGTCATCCTGCACTTCATTGTACCGATATATCCAAAGCTATGCAATGCACAGCTCTAAAGAAGTACTGTATTCTGCAATGGCTGTCACCTCACCCTTTGCTAAAGCTTTTACTGGTCCGTTTGGTTAGTTGCAGTATTCTGAAATGTAAAAATACCCAGTATGCTTTCAACAGCATGCCAATGTCGCCACAAGAGAGAAGTCTCTCTACTGAGCTACCAGTCCAAGAGCCTTTCCGTTTCTTCAAATACAAATGGCTGAAGTGGAGAGGAAGAGATTAAAAAAAAAAAAGTTACTCCATGCAAAACATACTAATCACAATTGAGAAGACTGAGAAGCACAAGCAGTATAGACTTTGCTTTGGGAATTCAGGGCAAATAATTTGGGAAACAGAGCATTAGCTATGAGTGCCATGAGAATTGTTT
>NW_010546473.1:0-2078 GCF_000687285.1 Phaethon lepturus | reverse complement strand
TTCCCTACAGTCTGAAATCAGACACCATTGAGGTAAAGATCACTGTCATTTTATCGTACGTATGGTTGGTTTGCAAGATGAAAAGTCTGGTCTTTTTTTAATTTTTAAAAACATAGGAAAGATAGTAAAAGAAAATTACTTTGAGGGGCTTTCCAGTAGTACTTAATGATAGTCTGACTCCTACAGCACAAGCAATATTAAGCAAACTGGTCTCTGCAGTGATATGAAAGGAAAACGGGAATGAGCTTGTTAGTGGAAATGTACACTTGAATGCTGACCATTTTTCAGACCACTTCATGAGCTGTTTTTGAGTGGGTATTCAGGACAATATGAAGTTCACAGTGCACATAATTTATTTATACAAATAAGCTGCTTTCCAAGAAAACAACCTTGCAAGGAAGGTACAGGAAAATTAGTCTTTGATACTTAAACTATTGAGAAAAGCTTTTTTGCCCAAAGCCTGGTATACCATTGCTCTATCACATTTATCATGGAAATAACAATTAAAGCCGTTGAAACTGTCAGCAACCATAAGATGCTTGTGACTTTAGAAAAAAGTTAACCAGAAATCAGCAAATTCTCTACTTGGAAAAGCTTTCAGGCTTGAGCTATTTCCCTAGTTAGCTCACAAACAAAAGGCTGTGTGTCTAGACTAGATTTACGCTCACCTGAAAGTACACAAGGAGCTATTCTGATTTATTCTGATCCCACAAAGGGTGCCCTGACACAAGTAACAAGTGGAGAGACACTGAATGGATATTTTGAATTTTGTACCACATAAGGAACACCAGGTAAGAGCACAAAGTGGCCCTTTCCATGACAGGCATATCACAGCTAGAGACAAAGCAGAAAGTTGAGTCAAAATAATCTAGAAATCCTCAAAATATAAATGTTTATTTAGCTACAATATTAAAAAGTACAATATAAAGATATAAAACATAGAAATCCCATAATTAATTCACATGCTAAAAGGATTAATTGACCAGCCGTAAGGAGAAGACTTCATGAAATTTAAGGACATCTTAGCCATAAGGGCTGTTTCATCAAGTTTCAGACTTGAAATATTGAACAACCATTGCAGAGAACTTGTTCTCCCACATCACCATAACTAGGAGAAAAAAAAAAAGAAAACCAAAAGCAACAAAGTCAGTGTGTCTACTGTTTTTGGAACATAACAAAGAATGCCATCCTATTTCCACACAAGACTCTCAATATTTCTTTGTATCCTAGAACTTTTAACAGTGACAGCAAAATCTTATGATTACTCCTTGAGAGTGCATTCATTGGCCATTGGCCAGCATACTATATTGCTGGTGGGAAAGCAAGAGGAATTTTTGCCTCTTAGAGCATTTAAATAAGAAGTTAAACTAGACTTGGACTAAGACCGATTAGATTACTTCACACAGGCATTCTATTTTCCACATTTGAGACAGTTTTCAGACATTTCAGACTGCTGCTAAAGCAACAAGAATTCAAGTCCTTTACACGGATGAGTGAGATATCTTGTTGGGTCTTCATATGCTACACCAAATCTTCAGGGCATTTATAATTAAAATAATAAGCTTAAAAATTCAGAAGGCACTTACTCAATAGTGGAGCACAAAGAACAGGTAACTGCATTACAGCAGCTGCAGAGCCTGCTGCAGTTCTGGCACACAAACCGGTCACACTGTGTACACGCTTCCTTGACATCAGCAGTCCTTACACACGATGAACAGGCTTTGGAAACTCCCACAGGTGGAACTGCTTGGAAAAGATGCAATTAAGGAGAGATGTACTTCACAGCAAAACAGAGAAAGCAGCTGGAAGTTCTAAGAACTGCAGAGTGTGGTACTCCACTCAGCATTGCAGCCACAGGTGGCAGCACTTTGCAGAAGACACTTGCAGGCACCAGCACGGGGCCCACTGCTTATTGCTTTGTTGGCTCCTTTTCTGCTCAGTGGCAAGACCACTGCGAAACTCTCAAGCCGACCACACATGCCAACAGTTTCTAAATACGTCAGTGAAGCTCAAGTCTAACACTTCCTTTAAAAAAACAGAAAATAAAGCGGACCTACGTTGGTACACCCCCCCCAACG
>NW_010546472.1:0-3216 GCF_000687285.1 Phaethon lepturus | reverse complement strand
GCACTCCAGGATGCAGACCTGCGCGGGACACGCGGGGGTGGGCGTCAGGCGGGTTTTGGTCCCCTCGGGCCTGTGGGACACCGGGCAGCGCCAGGTGGGGTACCCCAAAGGCCACGCGCTCGGGCATCCCACCCACTTCCAGCCCGTCCAGCGATGCAACACGTTGGAAGACACCCGTGGAGAGGTGCCGGCAGCTCATCAGCCCTTGCCTGGCCTCGTTCGGTGAAGTGTCCCCTCCCAAAGCCCGACCCTGGGCTCCCAGGTGTGGTGGTGGAGATGCTGGGGAGCCATGGCGGCTGCTCCGGATCCCCCTCCTTGCTCAGCATCCCCCTCCTGACCCTCTCCCTAGACGGGCCCTGCTCTGTGCTGGACACGTTCCACACATCCCCGTCGACGTCCATGCTCCCATCCCACCACCCCATGCTCTGCACTGCTGGCTCCTTCAGCCGGGCATGAGCCCAAAAGATCACCGAGTCACAGGAGGGCAGAGGTGGGAAGGGACCTCTGGCGTGTGCCCGTGGCATGTCCTGGTGCCTGGGGCTGTTTCTCCCAGGGGCAGGTCTTCACTCTTCTCCTTGTTGAACTTCATGAGGTTGCTAGCCGCCCGTTTCTCCAGCCTGGCAAGGTTCCTCTGGATGGCAGCGTGACTCTGTGGTCTACCATCCATGCCTCCCAACTCTGCATCATCTGCTAATTGCTGAGGGTGCAACTGCCACATCATCCTGGTCATTAATGAAGATGTCAAGGTCCTCCAGGTTTCAGTCCACCTCACTGCCCACTTATCTACCCTGTGCTTCAGCAGCTTGTCTACGAGGATGTCATGGGAGACAATGTCAGAGTCTGATGAAAGCCAAGACAAGCTGGTTGTCTCACTGCAGAAAGCTATCAGGTTGGTCAAGCATGATTCCCCCTTCATAAATCCATGCTGGCTGCTCCCGATGACCTTGTCCTTCATATGTCTGAAAATGCTTTACAGGATGATGTGCTCCACCACCTCCTCAAGGACTGAGGTGAGGCCAACCAGCCTGTAGCTTCCCAGATCCTCCTTCATGCCTTCCTCAAAGACAGGTGTGACATCGCCCTCCTCCCAGCCCCCAGAAACCCACCCTGATCACCACATCCCTTCAAAGGCCATCAAGAGCCGCCTCATCAAGAGGTGCCAGTGGGCTTCCTCAGCACCCATGGGTGCATCGCACCGTGTTTGTGTCTCATCCTTTTCCAAGAGGCCTCATCCACCAAGTCAGGACACAGACCAGGCACTGCTGTGGGGTGATAACCCCACGTGGGCCAGTACCACCAAAACCAACACCCAGGGGAAACCATCCAGGAGTATATCGTAGAAGAACCAAACTAAATAAACGCCCAAAGAAACCAGGGCTGGAGGGCCCAGGAGGGAAGGGTTGTCTTCTCTTCCCTTGGAGTGTCTTCATCCTAGCGTTAGCTTCATGGTGGGCTCTTTTAAAAGCCTAACACCAACTGGGGGACCCCATGCTGAAGCACATTGGCGTGTCTCATTGCTACAGGCTGTCTGCAAGACGAAAACCCTTGCAAAGACCCTCTTCACCATGGGTTCGTTAACTTCAGCAGGTGAGAGGTGCTGCAAGTCCCAACAGGGTGTCTCAGGGCTGCAGCTCAAGCACGTGGCTCTGCAGCAATTGGCTATTTCCATCCCCGAGGGCAGCCAGGCTCTTCAGACAAAAAGAGAAAAAGAAAAATAGTTGTCCCAAAGTGAGGTGGTGACGAGGGTCTTGTGTGCTGGGACACGTATGAGGGTCCTTGCGGAGACACTGGGGGTATCCTGCGCCAAGCCAAGATCCTGTCCCGGGATCTGCAAGGCTTTGGCAGGGTCTACATCTGATGGACAGTGTCCCGGCAGTGCCCTGTGTTGGAGATGAAAGGTGGTGGATCACATGCTCTGATGAGCACCAGCTAATAGGCTTCGAGAGGAATTACCCAGGTGTCAGGCTGAAGACCATCAGCGGTCCTATCACCCATCCGCAAAGCAGCACCATGAACATCCCAGGGTCCTTGGCCACCGTGCTGTGGTCTTAATTCACATGGAAATGGCTTCTGCCACCAGGCCAGCTCATTCTGTGAGTCCTCAGCAAGCACCAGCCAATGTTCCTCCACGTCCAGTGCCGAAACTACCTAGGGGAGGCTCCTTCCGATCCCTGATTGGCATTAACGGTGCCACCGTGGGTTTGCACCATCCCGAGATGACTCTGGAGACCAGGACGTAAGTGATTCATCCACATCTTGAAGACCAGCTCCACCAGCTGGTCCCTGTCCTGCCCCAGCAGCTGCGGTGGTGGTGCAGGCGTGGCTGTAACTTCAGGGGGATCTCCTATTTCTACCTCTGAAGGATGGATCAGCCATGTTGCTGATGGGACTTCTTTGGCCGTTGCTTTGGGAATGGTGGAGCGTGGTATCAAATCCCACCACGACTCTTCTTCCAGCTGAAACTGAGCCTGGGCAGACCCCGGGTTCCTCTGCTCCAAGAGTTCAAACCACTCTTGCTTTGAGATACAACCTTGCACGGGACCCACGAGCCACCAACCATCCCATCTCCTCTCCACCGTGCTGGCCGGGGAAGGCAGAGCAAAATGCAGCTCCAGAAGCAGGACCGGGCAGGAAGAGGGGGGTCCCTGCGGAGACGCTGGTGCCTTCGGACTGCAAAACAACATTTTTGGGCAAAACCAAGGCGATCGTGCCCCAAAACTTGGTGGCAGCGACGGGCGGTTGCGGAAGGCTTTGCCAGCAAGGGGGTGGCACTGGGATGGCTCCAGCATCTCCACGGAGCCCTGGAAGTCCCTGGTCCCCCCGGCTTTTGGGGGACATTTCCCATCCCTGGGGGCTTCCCGAGCTGCCGGCTCCTTTCGGGTTGACGTTTCAGTAAAAAACAGGCGAGCGGCGGGGGAGGCGATGGATCCCCCCCCCGGGGGAGGAGCGGGAACGGGAAGGAAGGACACGCTGCCGGCCAGGCTCGGCCACGGCTCGGCTGAGGGGAAGAGAAAGGGTTAGGGGCTGGGAAAACCCCCAAATGCTCCTTAATGGCTCTTCCCATCCAGCGTAGGAGGCAAATCGAGGGGGTGCGAGGAGCTGCGGGTGCCCCACGCCCGGTCCCCCGGAACACCGCGGTTCACCAGCCCTCGGCAAAGCTGCTCCCGTCCTGACGGGGCTCAGAGGGGGGTTTTGGTGGCTCCTTGGAGGGTGGGG
>NW_010546471.1:30951-53355 GCF_000687285.1 Phaethon lepturus | reverse complement strand
TCTGGATGCCCCGGGGAGGGAAAGGTTCACGCCTCACCTTCTCTTCCGTCTCCAGCTTTGGTCCAAAGCAGGAGCTGAAAAGCAGCCATCTCCCCTCGCCCCCGCCCCAGGTGGGCGATGCAGACCCATCGCACTGAAATGGTTAGCAAAGCTCCCTAGGACTGCATTGCCACGGGGACTCGGCGCCCATGCAGGACGGAGGGGTGGTTTGGGTTCTGTGAGGACTTGAGTCGGTGGAGGGACCGAGCCCCCGGGAGCTCCCCCGGATAAGGCCCTGTACCTGACGGCCAGGGCGGTCAGCAAACTGAGCGGTACCGGGCAGCGCCTGCCGCGGGCTCCCCTGGCAGAGCAGGAGGCCAATAGCTTTGGGGGGCTCGGGGCGGAGAAGAAGTGTTTCAGGAGATCAGGTAAACAAGCAGGTGCAGCCCTGCAGGACGTTGGGAATGGGGAGCCAGACAGCTTCCCTGCTAAGGCAAGGCTGTCTGGAGATGTTGCTTTTCCAGCTCGGGGTATGCCCCAGTACCCTCTGGTTGTGTTGCTGTCTCAGCCACATCATCTCAGTAAGGAGGAACCTTGAAAGAGCTGTTTGTTGCTAATGTGAGGTTGGTAATCTTTCCTCTGGTGTCTGCCTAAGAGCTGGGTTTTCTTGCCCTTATCACGGGTTTACAGGGTCACAGCTCTTTAGGTTTCTCTGAATGCTCTGCTGCCCCTGGGCGTCAGTGGTTTTCTTATCCGACTTCCACAGCCTCCTCAGTTCTGCGTTTTCATGTTAGGGGCCTCGTCTCCAGCCTGAGACAGCAAATGGCTGTGGCAATCAGTGTACCCATGTATGCAGAGACCATCCTCCAGACAGTCCTGAGCAAAGCTACACTGGCAAAGGCCAAGCAGCAAGAAGAGGTGGTGAAGGGGTTTGTGGGACATAAGAGTTTTCTGCTCAGCTCTTTCTGCCTCAGCAGTAGCAGCAGCAATAGCCAGAAGAGACTGTATGGATTGAGGGATGGAGGGAAAGCTGGTGGTTCTGGCCACAACAGCAACTTCCAGCTTCCAGCTAGCAACGTCCCTTTCTTCCTCACAGTTTGCTCGGCCTCTGTCTTGGTGGTGACATCTGGTCTGACTTGTCACCACGACTGGCTGGTTCATAGAAGGATAAAGACTTGAAGAAACATCTCTATGACTTTCCATCCTCTGAGCACATAGATTCACCTGATACAGCACCATATTGATCCCACTCATAGGAAAAGGTCTTTCTGAGGGCAGTTCTCTGGAGCTTGCTTTCCCTGGGTAGAACGAGAGAGGGATGTTTTGCTTTCAAATCCTTGCATGAGACTTTGAGCTCTCATGGTCTTGAGGCAACGCTTTTTGTTGTGGTGTTTTTGGGTTGGGTTTTTTTTTTTTTAAATCCCAACAGGCATATGGATTTAGCCTACGTGAAGAAGATTGATTTGGAATTTCCGGCCAATATCTGGTTTTCTCTGTTGTGGCAGGGCAGAGAAGACAGAAGTTCTTTTGATCTTCTATTCTTATGTTGAGAGGACTTCCCTAACAGCTGGAAAGAAGAATCTGAAGCCGTAAAGACCACTTTTAGTACTAGTGCCTCTGCTATACTTTTGGAAATGATACCTTGAAGCTTTCAGGAACAGTGCTGCTGAGAAGCAAGTTGTAGTACGAAGGGGTAGATTTGGACTTGCCTGTAGATGATAAAGGAGCCCTCTGCAGTTTCTGCTCTATAAGTCAGCTGTGAAGGGAAGAAAGGAGGTTACTTTCCTGTCTGTGGAGCCAGTAGTTCTCCTGCCTCTGGACTAAGTGGGAAGACCAATCTAGTCTGGGAATTTGCCCTTGCTGGGCTGTAAATGTTAGAAGTTGTTTGGAGTGTGTGGTCAGAGGATAGGGTAGTTGAGGACAGAAGGAGGCTGTCTGGGAATTCCTGGGCTCCTCTCTGATAAACAAGGGAGTATTCAGTAACCTCAGATGCAAGAAGGAAGTCTCTGGAGCATGAATGCAGTTGGTCGTGGGTGGCTGGCCACTACAGGCTGAAAGACACAAAAGGGAACAGGCCGCTGGGAATAGGCTGGGACTGAAAGACCACAGAAAGGAGAGGATTCTCCTGCAAAGCCTTGCTGCAGGGAAGAAGCTGCCTGCCTCTTGAGGAGAGTCCCAATGGAGAAAAAAATAAGAAACTCATGGAATTTGGTATGCTGCAGCTCCAGCCAGCTCTAGCGATGGCAACAGGTGAAACCACACACTTCTCCTGGCTTCTGTTGTGGATATCAAGAGATAGCATGGACTAGACTATTTTCCAGAAGGGAAAGTCCTTCCTTTCTCCAAGGAATAATGAATCTACCATTTCCTACAGCCCCAGCAGCTTTCTGCAATAGTAAACCTGCGTAATAGCCTGAAATATGCATCCCATTTCAGAATCTGACCAGGAAAAGAAATCGGAGATAACAGCTGTATGTTTTGAATCATGCCTACACTGTAGTTTAAATCAGTTTCAAAGGATGTATTTAATATGAATAGAGAGCAGAACAAAAGCACCTACATCAGACTGATGACAAGCCCTCCTGGGACAGCAGTACAAATGACCCAGTCAAACATAATTTAAGTGTAATTCTGCAGCCAAAGCCTATGGAGAATTCACAGAGCTTCAGATCTGAAGATGGCTTAGACCATCCAACCATCATGAAGTTGATACCAAGCAGCAGAGCTTTATGTTCTGGTAACAAAAGCTCCAGGTGACACTGGATGTGTGTAAATGAGGGCAGGATTTGGTCTACAGAGTTATTAGCAAAGTGTGAGTAGAATAGGATTTTCAGAGAAGAGTCTTGAGTAGCAGTGGTGAAGTTAAGGCCTTTTTCTTGATATAAAGAACTCTCTGATACTTTCATGTCACTCATTTGATCCCCGCTGGGGATTCAAACTCTACAATGTCTGAGACTTTTTCCACAACTTTGTTTTGCTTCCTTTACAAAAAGAAACAACTGTTTTGAGGATTGCTAAAAAAAGCCAACAGTCCCCAAAGAGCTGCTTTATTTATCTTCATGTGATCAGTCAGCTCATACCCAGTTCTTACTATGTAATAAATAACTCCAAATTCTAAGACGTTAGTCCTAAAATTATAGGAGTAAGAGAAAATTTGTAGGGTAAAGGTGCAAAAATTGCTGCTCATGAAAGGCAAAAAGGGGAATGGTAAAACCACTTCCATTGACCCAGCTGATCAAATAGTTTAAGGGATCACCTAGATAGATTTCAACCCTGAAACAGAAATAAACATACTATTTTAAACAATTTTTAGAGACTTCTATAAAAAAGTCATACTATGGTCACCTCTCAATTACTAGATGAGACAAGACAGTGGTGTGGGAACTGATGATGTCAGAATGACATAAATGGCTGTGTATTGCACTGCTCATGCTGTATATTGCACTGCTTATGCTTAGGAAATCACAGCCGAGTCTGACCAACTGAAGAGTCAAAACTCTTTCAGGCATGGGTGACAATTAAGCTTATTGCAAAGGCTCACTACAGAAGACTTATTATTTATCATTATTTATTATTATTAGCAATAGCAATGATAATCATTTGAAGAGCAGATTGATGTGTGTGAGGTGCCTCTCAAGACAGATGAAAGAGCAGTTATTCTCAGGCAGCACTGATAAACTTTAAGGTGTCATAATGTGTGAACAAGTTGGTTTCCACGGATGAAAGCAGAAAGGAGGAATGAAACCAGGCAGGAGTAGTAGCAGTATGATGACAGAATTTCTGGTGGTGAGTGAGGAAGAGAAAAAATTGCTTTTAGGGAGAAAAGTTGATTGGGGAGGCACTTTGAGAACAGAATGGAGCTCAGAATCATAGAACAGCTGAGGCTGGAAGGCATCTCTGGAGATTGTCTAGTCCAATCGCTCTGCTCAAAGCAGAGTCACCTAAAGCAGGTTGTTCAAGGCCATGTCCAGTTGGGTTTTGGATATCTCCAAGTGTGGAGACTCCACAGCCTCTCTGGGCAACCTATTCCAGTATTTGACTACCTTCCCCATGGAAAAGTGTATCCTGATGTTCAGAGGGACCCTCCTGTGTGTCAGTTTGTGCCCATTGCCTCCTGTCCTGTTACTGGGCACCAAGAGTTTGGCTCCATCTTCTTTGCACTCTCCAAGCAGAGATCCCTTTTGTGGAGTCAAATGGGAGCTGCAGAAATAAGAAACGGCAGGGAAGACAGACTGCCGGAAACGTAGACAACCAGGACACTGACAAAGTGACAAAAGAGCACAGCAATATGGACCCATCCAATACTGTTGACTTGAACTCACTTCAAGTCACATCTTTGGATGTGAGACTGCACTTGTCAGGGAAAACACGCATGTGCATCAATGAAGTACAAGTCATAACAACAACAAACAAGGAGCATTTCCTAGAAAGATTGGATTTTTTCACAGAAAAAACACACCATGAAGCAGTTATGTTATATGGGAACTATGGGTTGGGGAGCTTCCCAGAAAGCCAGCTGCCCCTGTTCCTAATTATTCATCTCTGTTTCAGTCCAAAATGAGGGCTGATTTATGGGAAATGACTTACAAAATGAAACATGGAAATATGGGATGGATGATGATTAATGGGAGCTATGATATGCGCCTGCAAAAATGCAAAGTGCATAAACATCCAGCAGGGGATGGTTGACATGGGGTGACACTAAAGGGTTTTATATGGCTAAATTAATAAAGACAATGTATTTCCTGATGGAGACGCTATTAGCTCATGAAGTAAGCTTTGAAGAGAAGGTTAGGAGACCTGGTGGAAAACATGTTGTTCCTCACTTCTGCCCTGAAGGGTCCACTACAGGAAAGCCTTTTGTGCTGGATCTTTGTGAAGGCTCAAGTTGGATTTATGTACTGCAACTTTATGCTTTATTTTGCAGGCATGCTCGGTACTTAATTATTACTTTTTTGCTTCCTTGTTAAGATGCTGATACAAAGCAACAAAGTTCTGGTTTTCAGTATAAAGAGCAAAAAGTATTTGAGAAAACATATCTGAATCATGGATTTTTAAAGATATCCCTTGATAAAATAAATGACTTTTGGATGGAAAACCACAAATGCCATCATGCTCAGTATCAGAAGTAAGGCTCTTCCAGACTTAGGGTGCAATAATTTTAATGCATTAATGCTCAGAAATGACAGGGTTATCTTTGGATCCATTAAGAGTTTGAACAAACCACCAAAATTATTCCACAAATAAACGTGACATGTGACTGGACAGTGAAGCAGTAATGATCAAGTTGTCAGGAATGATTTACATATAGTTCATGATTCCCTAAGGCAAGGGAATGAACTAGATGACTTCCTGAGGTCCCTGACTCCCTGAAACCATAGCCTGTATGGCTTGAAGATGAAAATGACCACTACAGTATAATGACTTTCACTGTCTACTCCTCTGGGAGCGGTAGGTCATCTCCAGCATTAGCCCATCAGTGCTACATTTAATACTTCTCAGCTTTAAGTTCTCATGGGGTTGGTTATTTTCAAAGTATACTTTCATTCCATTATGCCTCATGCCTGCAACTAACTACAGAACAAGCAACAAGAATATAATTTTTGCCTCGTGACATTTTAATTTCTTGCTAACAACAGGACACACACAAACCCTCTGCCACTCCAGCAGACGCTGCTCCTCACCTGGTGGGAGTTGAGATGCTACTAGAGAAGAGATGGCAGGCTGTTTGAGCACATGAAATGGTCTGTAAGAGCCTGTGGCTGGCCTAGATCCTCCCACGTCGACTTCACTGGGGGCTCTGAATCGCAGATTAAGGGCAGTGAATGGCCTGGAGTATCTATCAAGAGTGATGTCAGTTAATTACTACCCCCGGGGATTCAGCAATGAGTTGGTGCACTGTGAGTTAATGACTTCCAGGCATGATACTTGGCAATACTGCCATTATTATTTTGCAAGGAGACTTCAATATCTCTTCATGAAGCCAGCCAACCAGAACGTTGTTGAACTGCTGTTTGCTTGCCTGTTGCACAAGATATTGGTGAAACTCTCACTACCTATTTGTTGACCTTTCTTTCCCTTCATTCTTCTTCTACCAGTATACACAGATATGTCATTGTCTCCAAAGGAGACTTCACTCTTTAGCAAACATCAAGAAAAAGACCACATCCCTTTCCAAATTACAATTCAGCCTTCTAAAGATGGATGTCGACAAGACATTGATGAATTCAGACACAGCTTCGAGATTTCTCAGAGGGTTTGAGGATTTCCATTGTCAGACATGTCTATTGTGCTACGAAAATGACTCCCAGCTGAAAGAGTGAGAAAACATTTTAAAGGACAGCTCAACAGTATTAAAAAAAGCTGGATACCCTGGCACCCCAGGGGAAAAGCTGCTAACAAAGTCAGTGAGATGGGGTGGGACAACATTTGAGTGTCACAATAATTTCATTGCATAATCTTTGTCCTGCTTACCCCCAGCTCTCACCAAAGACAATGGAAGCATGGGGTTTTCAGTTCCTTGCAGGAGACAATCAGAGTCTTGCATCATCAAGTCCTTTTTATTTTTTCTACAAGATTATAAAAGGCAGAAATGCATTCTTGACTGCAAACTAACATTCAAAGTCTCACGAGAATAGATACTGCTCCCTTGGCCAAAGGGAGGACTTTAAAACTTTGGAGAGGACTCAAGATGACCGTGATGAATCTCATGGAGACGCAAGCCCAAATAAACACCATTTGAATGAATAGAGAATGCAGTCATCCCATCAACGGATGAGCTTGGTTAGTCCTTGTCTCTGCAGCCCCTCTATGGTACCGTGTTACTGCTCAAACCGTGTCAGATACAGCTTGCTAATGAAGCTGCCCCACTGGGCCTTCAAGCCCCTTACCATTTTACAGATGGACTTGGCCTCCTCAGAAAACTTATGTGAGTACACCTCTTCTGTCTCCAGCACTCTTCTGTCCACTTCTTCCCTCTTCACCTTCTCTTTCCTTCCACGAAATGGTGATTGCCCAGCAATCATTTCATAAATGAGACAGCCTAGCCCCCAGTAGTCAGGGCTGAGTGTGTATCTCTGGTTGTTCAACACTTCTGGAGCTGTGGAGGAGAAAAATGTGTCTTGTTGAAATGCTTGATATTTACACAGGCAAAAAAGATTTCTAGAAGTTCCATTTTGGTGACTAAATACACATGCACAGAGAATGGTGGGTAAAATATAAGAATACCTCCTGATTTCTGTCAATGGCATTACAGAAAATGCAGCATGGTACATGCCATGTTTTTTTCTCTACATGTGACATGCCATGTGCATGCTGTCTTCTGAATTCTCTACCAAGTCAGACCAATTAAAAACACAAAAAGAAGTTGAAGCTAAGTATTAAGCAGAGGCCTAATCTTAAAAGTCCTTCCAGATTTCTCCATTTAGGGAAGAAATTACATACAAACAGACATCCTGTAAACAGCAGTGACATTTCTTCAAAAGCAAATTCTGTCTTTTTGCTCAATGTGTAACTTTTTCCCCTTAAAAAAAAAAAGTCCACTTCTTTTGTGTTGCAACCACCCAGTGTGCTTTGGGCATATAGTTACTGTCTTGCAGGCATCCTCGATTCCATACATGGGCACAAACACACACACATGCATGCTCACAAGCACAGTCTTAGTGTGCACACAAACTTACTCTGAGGTAACAAAATTTAGAAATGACAACTGATTTGCTTGCTTTCATTAAATTCTCTGTTTGGTGTAATAGTGGCTCATATCAGCTAGTCAAATAAGCATAAGCATTTTTTATTCCAAGATATATGCCCATCCAGAGAATGCATGAAAATAATTACATGGAATTTAGAAAACAGACCTAGTTAAATCAGGGAGTGTTTTTTTTACCAATGTACAAAACTCTACTCTTCTTTTGTGCAGCCTCCCCTGCACTTCGGAGAGGACTTAAGATGACTGTGGTCAAGATGACCATCGGTGCGGACTTACCCATTTTATCATAAACATACAAATACATTTTAACTGCTATACAAAGTAGCAACTAGAAAGAAACCTTTCTTTTATGCACATAACCCTCCTAAAGTAAGTCTACACTAAAATCACTAGTATCCCAGTTGTTGTGTCTTCTTTTAATTTTCTTTGCTGATTTAGAATTATAGGCCAGTCTCATTAAGAGCTGCTGTGGTCCATCCTTTCACCCACTTCTGGTTTCACTAGCATGACTCCATGCTAGGAGGAGTTGCTGCAGGGAACTGGACCCAGCTGAATGTGAATCTTTTTTTATTCTTTTTCTTAAACTTACATGGCAGAAAGATCTTAAAAACTCGAGTAATCTCATCAAATTATCAAAAATATAAGCTACTGAAGACTTACCCATATACCCTACTGTTCCTACTCTTCCACGAATTGATTCACCCTCAGGGATTTTAACAGCTAGACCCAAATCAGATATTCTAATATGGCCTGGAAAGGAAAAAGAAACAAAACGACACAAACCAGATATAATAATATGACACAAATTAGTTCAAAAACGCAACTGCACACAAAACACATTGCTGCAATGTTCTTGCAGTTTACTGTTCAGACATTTTAAGAAAAGACTGTTCTGAATCACTGAATTGGAGCAGTTTCATTGATAAGGAAAAGAGGAATGTTTAAGGGTGTTATAATGCAGTGAAAGTAATTTTAACAGTGAGGCTATGGACTAGAGTGGATTGAGTTAGGTAATTTAAAACCAACTGAAAACAGGCAATGAGGAGCATGCTGTAGGGAAGTATCTTGAACTGATCACAGGAGATGGATGGGCTGACATATTTCTGTAACTCTCTGATGGCTGAAGGGGCTACATCTGGTCTGTAAGTCAGCATGAGATTTGATTATTGCTGCTTTCAGCAACAAATGGGTACCTGGGTTTGCATATAACGAGAGTTGGCTCAGCAAAGGATGGAAGTATTTTTGAAAATGGAGCGGGCAGCGCAGATTTAGAAATCCCAACTTCCTTTGTGTTGTGTCAGCCTCGCAACAATAAGGATGGAAAAACAATGGAAAAAAAGCAGACACCCCAGCAAAGCCGCGCTCTCAAGAGCAGACCCTGCTGAGCAGCACGGCCGCTTCATTCCAGCCGTGCGGTGAGCTCTAGCACTTCACCCACCCCAAGACAGAAGTATTAGTGTATGCTGAGCCTCTTAGTCACTTCACAGCATTATTTGTCTTTGTGCAATATATGTCCTAAAATTAACTTAATCTACTTTACTGTGAAAGCATCTCTGTAAACCTCTGAGACTTACCATAATCATCTAGCAGGATATTTTCTGGCTTCAAATCTCTGAAAATGAAAGATAGCAGTTATTTGTATGAAGCTGGTTTTGATAACATAACCATACGACAGTGTGTGAGTGCATTTATTACTAGTAATAAACCAATTGAGTGTCAACTCAAACAGCAAGGAGCTCACGAAACCAATACAACTTTCTACAACTCACTTCATAGATAGCCTGAAACCATATGTCTTTTTCTAAACTGGAGTTACATTTTTTCACTAAGCCAAGCTTTTAGTTCCTAATCCACTCTGTAAAGGACTCATCCATCTAGTCCAGTAAGCTGTGTAAACCAAGCCCTATAATTCTGTGTGTTGTTAAATCCCTGTAACATTCTCTGTTTTAAAATCTTTTGTTAAAAGAAAAATATTTTAAATTTTAAAATATTTTATTTGCATTTGAAAATGGAAATAGCAATCTCTTGGGCTCAAATTTTCTATGCCTGGCATCTGGCTCAGACCCAATATGTGAATTGTGTGTACACGCGCTTGTGCACATGTCTAACAACTTCAGTGAGTTTGGAAAATGAGGCGCAGAGGGGGGAATGCTGTGCCCAGATTAAGATTCTTCTTACAAACATTTGTGAAACTATAGTGCCTATGTGGTTTGGAGCAACGCCATTAAAATTGGCAAGGTGGTCACTCTGATGTCAAAGATGTGCCTTTTACTGCGCCTGCGAAAAAAAGAAAATCCCAAATCTGGCCAAGTTATAAACTTCTGAAAAAAATCTCAGTTTTCATATATTTAGCAGAGCTGTGGCAGGTCGTTATTCTGAAAGGTTTGTCTGTACCAAACCCGCTCCACTAGTTGCTGCTTCTACAGAATCTAAGAATCACAGAATCATTAAGGTTGGAAAAGACCTTTAAGATCATCAAGCCCAACCATCAACCCAACACCACCATGCCCACTAAACCATGTCCTGAAGTGCCATGTCCACACGTTTTTTGAACACTTCCAGAGATGGTGACTCCACCACCTCCCTGGGCAGCCTGTTCCAATGCTTGACCACTCTCTCAGTGAAGAAATTTTTCCTAATATCCAATCTAAACCTCCCCTGGCGCAACGTGAGGCCATTTCCTCTTGTCCTATCGCTGGTTACTTGGGAGGAGAGACCAAGACCCAGCTCACCACAACCCCCTTTCAAGTAGTTATAGAGAGCGATAAGGTCTCCTCTCAGCCTCCTCTTCTTCAGACTGAACAACCCCAGTTCCCTCAGCCGCTCCTCATCAGACTTGTGCTCCAGACCCCTCACCAGCTTCGCTGCCCTTCTCTGGACACGCTCCAGAAGCTGCCCAGGCCAGCCATGCTCAAGTGCCCTTGCTTGGCCAAAGCTGTTCTCCAAACCTGGGAGCGGAGCACACCTTTGCAGCCACCGCTGCCGTTCCCGGATGTGGGCGCCAGGCGGGCTCCTTCCCGTCCTCCCCGTGCCCCTGAGCAGGGACGAGGCAGAGCCTGCTGGTAGTGCAGAGTGGGAATGAAGCCAGCCTGGGAGGTGGGACCTGGAGGTGTCAGAGGGAAGACGGGAAGGTGCTGGGCGGGGAGTGTCCCAGAAGGGCTGTGCGACGGGAGCGAGCTGTGCTGGCTCAGGAGCCCGAGTAAGGCACCAGCGCGGCCGGGTGAGGCAGAGGAAAATGTATTGCTGCAATTTACATCATGCCCTGATTTTATCTGATCGACTCCTCCTGAAACACAGCGTTTAGCCTGGTGCAAATCCAAGAAGTCCTTGGCCTCGTCTATTTTTTAAGGCCTCCTTGCATTTGTGAACCAGCTTGATTCTGTTAGCTTCCCAGCAAGACGCATTTCTTTTCAAAGAGCAAAGAGAAATCCTCGTGCCAGGAGATCGGTGCATTGCACAGAGTCTATGCAGGAGCCCACCCTGCGTTTCAAGCTGTACCACTCCGGCATGGTGAATCTTCCTGTGACTGGAGATGGGCATTTTATAGTTTTGACAATACTGAGATTAAAATTTCAAAACTTGTCTCATTTTTATTTATTATTTCAAGCATGAACATGGAGCACTGTGAACAATCTCCTCTTCTTGCTTGCTTTAGACCCTCTTGACCTCTCAAGATAAACTTCACTGGGTGCCCAGTGGTACCAAGCCTACTTTTCAAATAAACAATACTGAAATATGTGAAGGGCAGCCGAATGCTGAGGAGAGGCTGTGATTTTATTTAACATACCACTGTGGGTTTTCCCTACCTATCAGTAGAAGGTTTCCAATGCTGGAGCAACATGGTTGAGGGCATTCCCTATTTATTTTTAAAAATTTATTCCAAATCCCTTAAGAGCTATTTCCTTGAAGAACTCAGACTTCTTTAGTTATTTCATCTTCCACTCCAGCAGTTATTAGTCCCACTTAAAGCTGTAACTGTGGCCAAATGACAAGAATCCTTGAAGAATTCCAAGTTGGGAAATGTTGTCTTTGAGTAAGAAAATGAGAGATTCCATGAGGACTCTGAGAACAGCAGTTTGGTTCTTACAGTCCTCTCCGATTTAGGGCCATTAGAGCAGGCTTTCCTCCCCCCCAGACATCAGCTGTCATTTCTGTTTTCAGAATTTTGGCTCCTCATGAACAAGGCTGGCTTCCTTGGCATGGCCAACACTTCCAAGTGCCAAGTGATTTTTGTATACTGAAATGTCTAGGAGAAATAAAACTCCCTGGTGGACATAGAATGATACCTCCCAATGGTACAGCTTCCCATATGTAAACTAGCCTTGCCTAAATATACAGAAACATAAACTGCTGGCACTGCGCCCATGCCAGAAAGGTGATGGTACATTGTTTGGCTGTACAGGACAGCATAAACAACTAAATCAATCACAGTGAACAAGGCTTTATTGTATCATTGTGTAATGCTTAGGACAATGTGATCTTGATGCTGACTGGAGCTTCCAGGCATGGCTATAGTATATATAAAAATAATTTTATTTCTCTTTCTATATATAAATATATATGAAATAAGTAAAATCATATTTTATATATATAAGTAATAATACATAATTCAAGGAGAACCAGCAGATTTTTGTGTTTGCTCTCCATGAACAATTGACCCGTTGACCTTTACGAACATGGTGCAGTTGAGAAATGTAATGTAAGCACCATGTTTGGCAAGGGAATTCTGAATTAGATAAAACTGACTCCGAGCCTAAAAGCTGGCCTGGTTGTTCTCTCAGGGCACGTCCGCAGCGTGCGTCACCAGCCCATGAGATGGCGATGTATTTTCTGATGCTGTGTTTTACTCAGAAGCATTTTGTTCATAGAAAATGAAATTAAGTCTGAGGAATAAGAGTTTTGCGATGAATTATTCACCTTGAGAAAGTGGTAGCATTTAGCTGCTATGTTTTATTGACCTATATAGCACTTCTCATGGGTCCCAAAACACACTGCAGTATTACAAATTAGGGGTCTCTGCAGATGCTCCTAAAATACTGCTAGAAAATGTCACCTACAAGGATATAATACCATTCATCACCAAAATAAATGTGCCATCTGAGGTGCAAACTAGCAGCTCTTTTAAGAGTAACATGAAACAACTGCTTAAGGAAGTAGGATGCCATTTCTCTCAGAGCCACATACTATTTTAGGTATTTGTTTTATTAGAGAGTGGCATTAGTATGGCATTTTACCAGCCATCTTATGAATGTACCGGTCATTTTCATCAATAAAGTATGCTTGTGATCTAGTACTTGTTAAAGAAACCCTGTAATACCTCCTAAAACTTTTCTGAATGTGGTAGGAAGTTTTTTAAAGAAAAGGGAAGCCAGACATGTCACTCTTTTTTTGATTTTTCAGTTGACATTAAACGCTTAATTCCATTTTGTTCCTTGGGGAAAAAAAATCTCCTTCTTGGGCCAGCGTCAACTAAAGCAGCCTGTTATCTGTCTGCCCTCCTTACGCCAGCTAGCAAGATCTGAGTCACAGTGAGGCAACCAAGTGGCAGTTTGCTACAGATCTCCTCCAAGGAACAACAATATTGTAATTTCTGTGTATACGAGCATATGCGTAACTCTTACTATACATGGGCATATCAAATGATTTAAAGTGTGGCTTTGTTTTTAAAAATAACATATTATTGTCTATTAATCGTTGTCCTTGGAAGTTCTTTCATCAATTTACAGGACTTATTCTGCTGTGACTGCCAGCAATAATGATTTCACAAGCTGGGATGATGAAGACAAACATTAAATGTTGATTAAAACTGCATTGGTCGTCGATTAAAAAAAAATAATCCTCATGGAGTCACAAGAACTGTCTACAATCACGCTGCTTATCCAGCAAGCAAACCCTGTGATGTCCGGCAAAAGTGCTTGGATAGAGCTGGAAGCCAGACTGGAAGCTGAGAACTTGAAATTTGTCCTTCTCGAAGCTGGCTGCGTGTCACCGCGCCGGGCAGCGTCCTGCCCGCTGGCTGCACCCGCAGTGGGTGGGATGCTGCCAGCAGGACGCGTGGCTGTGAATGCGCCTCCTTCCACGGCTGGCACGCTACGGCCACCATCATGATCCAATCTAGCTGATGAAACTAGTTCGTGTCCTAGAGCGTAAATCCGTGCCCCGTGTCTCAAACACCCTCTTACTCTAACTGCGCTCCCTCTGGGATAAGAGAGATGGTTTTCTCCACATCTGACATGCTGCAGCCCCTAATGCAATATAATCAAACTAATTAAAATAGAGGCTTGGATGGAACATTCTCCATTTCATACGAACTAGGAACTAGATTCCTTAATGAAATTCCTTTAAAGGAACTTTCATAATTTTCTTATGTCACCCAGTTCATGCTGAGGTGGGGTTTGGGGAGCTTTGTGTTAGTTCTGTGTAATTTAGACAGGATGTACTTAGTGAAGCAACTGCTTCCTTCCATTATTACTGAATCATACCGTATTCATGCACGGCTCTGCAAAATTTCAGCCAACGCTCTGAGGCATCTAAATTGTATGGCACTGCAATGAGAAGCGAGGATGCACACAATTCTTTTATAGCCAGAAAAGACGTCCTAAGACTCGAGAGAGTACTTACCTGTACACAGTATTTTCTCTGTGTAGATCTTCTAAGCCACAAAGAATCTCTGCTGCATAAAACAAAGCTCGCTCTTCCTCAAAGCCTGGATTCCCCATGTTGTAAATATGAAACTTCAGGTCACCTCCATTCATTATGGTCAGAACTAAACACAGTGCATCCTTTGTTTCATAGGCATAGGCTAAATTGACCTAGAAAAACATTTGTAGCATAGTTGTGACAGTTCAGTTAGCTGCTAAGAAGAAAGCGCTAACTTTTCATTAAAGATTTTCTCTAGAAAAGGAAAAGAAACATATTGACTGAATTTAATACGGGCCTTATTACAATAGCAAACATACATTTTATAAGTACACAAAAATCAGATGTGAGGATTTTATAGATTAATTTGTTGAATCCAGACTACTTAACCCTCAAGGTTAATGCTCCTATAGCTTCACAGGCTCGACAAACATACTAATTCCAGGCATACTTTTCCACGTAAGAGAAATCTTAATAATCAAAGGAATCTATACCTCCTGCTGCACTGTTTTGCTGGATAGCTGTCAAAAACCTATCATCTCGGTAGGTTCCCAGGAAGGCCCAGATAGCCCAGTCCTGTGGTGGTCAAAACAGACCATCACTGAGGCATGAAGGTGAGCATCACCCTTGAGAGGCTCTGGTGGGTACCCCAGGAACGATCAGACAAGCCAAAAGCTACCCATCACTTTTAAATATGTGCCATTGTCTTGCTTCTGCCAGAAGGAAGTAAATATCTGGCATCTGTTGTATTCACAGTGTTTCCTAAAATAAAGAACATGACAGATGCTGAGACAATGACACCTCTTTTTTTTTTTTTTTAAATCTATAAAGAGACATGAGAGCTGGTAGATCTCAGGAAAGCCCTACGTCAGGCAGACCAGCTCCACATAACCGGCTAGATGCTCTTACTAGCCAGTCTCTTCTGATCTATTTGGGTTGAATCTCCTTCAGTCTCCTCCAAGCTCCTCTCTCCCAGACACTGGGAATGCAGGTAGTCACGCTGGATAAAAATAGCTCAGCCAGATGCAGCCCTGATGCAAGTCAAGGCTGTAAAACGCATCATGTTCCCATGGCAGAAACAGGCACCTCGTCTGGTGCCTTTCTCACAGACCGGAGGCTGCAATGAGACTCGGCAAAGGCGCATGGAGCAGGACTAAGGTGCGAAGGCAGTCAGCTTCTGGCACCTTTCCTGTAGCGGGAGTTGGAAGAGACATCAGATTCAACAAGAGACAGCGCGCTCAGCAGGTGAGCAGGGAGCTGAGCGCTTGGGAATTCAATACTCACTACAAACTGGCTATTGACTTTTTCTAAAATCTGCTTTTCATTTAGTGCCATGGATTCTCCTTTCCTCTTTTTTATTCTCTTCTTCTCTAATCTTTTGCAGGCGTACATCTTCCCTGTCGCTCGGACTTGGCAAGCGCAGACCTGCGAATTAAAGAGAACAATTGCTGGGTAAGTCGAAGCAAACGCTGTGTCTGGGTTGCACTTCGCTCCTCACGATCTGATCTGATTTAGTCCTTTTAAGGTTAGAGACGGCGGCATAGGCGGGGGCAGCTGGGGAACCGACTACTGTTTCCAAACCTGCTGTGTAATATTGGTTTAATTATTCCACTTTCCTCCGCCTGCTTCCTATCCCACCTCCTTTTGTCTGTGCAGATTGCAATCCGCTCAGCTAAAGCCCGTCCTCGCCTTCTGACTCCGCTGCCTAGGCAGCGACCGCGAGGCATCAGTAAAATACAAATCAGGGTGTGACCCTAATTCCACTCTGAATGCAACAGTCGAATACAAAATAATTCTCAACAGTCTTCTTTTGAGGTTACGGTGTCATGAGAGGTTAAGTAAAACTGTCGTCAATTAATGAAAATCTGCCTCAGTCACATCAGTTACTCCTGTAACCTGCAGTGCCTGAGAAGTAAGAAACACTCTTAACAGAAACTTTCAGAATTACTCACCTCCCCAAAGCCGCCTTTCCCTAGTACCCTGTACTGCCGAAATGTGTTTTTTGTTACTGGTTGCCTGGAAGAAAAGGAAATAAAAAAAGGAAAAAAAGAAACACTACATTTAATGCACTCTCTGTGATTTATTTATTTCAGAGCATACTTTTGACAAGCAAAATAGATAAATATTATATAATCACATTATTTCAAGGTAATGATATTATATAATATAATATATAATTATGTAATTACATTACTTCAATACTATGTATGGCTTGAACTTTTCAATTCCAACATATTAAGCTGTAATAAAATACAACACATTAGTGAGTCATCAGTATAATTTCTGCTAGCATCTTAGGACCAAGGAGGGTTCTGAATCTCCACGCTTTTGTTAAACAAAGAGGAGGCCTGAGAGCTTCCAACACGATATTAATTCTCATGACATAAAGGATTTTTTTAAGGGTAGTGCTGGGCTAACACTTTATTGCTTTGCTTGGTCTTCAATCTGAGAAAGAGATATCCAAAATTCAATCCACTAGAAAATATCTCTGGTTTCTTGACCTTAAACAAAACAGGAAACTGATGTGAAACAAGGAAAGAAACAATCCCAGGAACCGGAGAGGTGGCTTTAGGTCTTGTTCACAGGAGGGGAGAGCAGGAAGCCAGGCTCCAAGCCCTGGGGTGCCTGCCTCCTGGGGGAGCATCACGGGCAAGAAGGCAGGGAAAGCATCTCTTTTCTTTTAAGTGCCAAATTAAGGATTAAATCATAGAATTATAGAATAAGTTTGGGTTGGAAGGGACCTTTAAAGGCCATCTAGTCCAACTCCCCTGCAATGAGCAGGGACATCTTCAACTAGACCAGGTTGCTCAGAGCCCTGTCCATGCCTGGTAGACACCCCATCCCTAACCTGGGATGCTTCCAGGGATGGGGCATCTACCACCTCTCTGGGCAACCTGGGCCAGGGTTTCACCACCCTCATTGGGAAAAATTTCTTCCTCCTATCCAGTCTAAATCTGCCCTCTTTTAGTTTAAAACCATTAGCCCTTGACCTGTCGCTACAGGCTCTGCTAAAAATCCTGTCCCCATCTTTCCTACAGGCCTCCTTTAAGTCCTGGCAGGCTCCAATAAGGTCTCCCCAGAGCCTTCTCTAGGCTGGACAACCCCAACTCTCTCAGCCTGTCCTTGCAGGAGAGGTGTTCCATCCCTCTGAGCATTTCTGTGGCCCTCCTCTGTCTTTCTTTCTGAGGGCAGAGTGCTCCCTAAGGATCACTAGACATGGTCGCTATACACTCTTACAGGATTCCCACAAAATTCTGCTCTACCAAAAGGGCTCCGGCCCTACATCTAACTTACACCACATTTGTTATCATCAAAGTTTTGTAATATGACAGAAGAAGATCTCTAGATTCGGAGAGATCCAATTTTGTACCACCATTCCATCACCGAGGTTTTACGATTGTATTAGCTGTCGATATGAATTTTCCTACCAGCTTTGTTCTCCTCTGGCGGGCAGCCAGTCGGCAGAGGGAGCACAATAACGTGGCTGTTCCCACAACAGTGATGATGAGGTTGATGACAATAAGGAATAAATGTTAAAGTGAATTGTTTCATTTATGTTCATTATTGTTTTTAAGAGCAGGGGAAGAAAAATACGCAGAAGGCCAAAACTAGAAGAAGAAAAGATGCTATTTTCAGGCCTCTGTGAGGATGTTATTGGGGTTAAAAGCAACAATTAGCAGTGATAACTACATGCTCAGCAACGTCCCTGGAATAAATGGACTGTTTGACTCCTCTGTGGGAGCCAGCAGACCGTCAGAAGGAGCTGTTGATCACTCTGTGCTACCAACATCTCTTTGCTAATCCTAAAAACAGTTCTCCCGGCTTCTGAAGCCAGACAGGCACATCCAATGGCTTGTCGTGTTTGTTGGGGGAATGGAAAAAACAAATCCTCAAAGCATTTGAGAAAATTCCTTATCCCAAATGTGAAAACAGATAGGAAATAGCCTGGCTAGAGATGAATCATCTGATGTTTTTTTAATTGAAATGGAAGAGTAAATGCTGGATTCAGTAAAGATGGCATGTGGAGCATGTCTTGGCATGAAATGGCTCTCCCCTCTGCCCACCGCTTCCCTTCCCTCTTGTGCAGCGGCTTTGTAGCTTTCCAGGGAGAGGAGCTGGCACAGCTCCTTTGATCTCCGAGGCATCATGCTGATACACACCACTCAAGGATCTGGCCCTAACTCATCTGCTGTAATTAATTCCATTTGTGGAAACTGGGGCTTCTCTCAACTCAAGGTCACTGTTACCCAGCAGGATACGTCTGCTCCAGCCCTCCTGACAAGGAGAAGGCAAAGGCCCCTTTCCTTACAAATTAATACCCATGAAGGCTGCCTGGTTGTTAAACGTGCTCAGAAATGTATAGCCAATAAATACGGTGCGAGGACCTATATGCTGTATTTTTGTCTGTTTACAGTGATTTAATAACTGTAGTAAGTGGTCCAGACAAAAAAGTTACCATATTCAGAGCATAGCTGAACAGAAAGACGACTGAAAATGCTGAATGTATTTTAATCATACCTACTGATAATACTGAAGAAAAGCTAAACTGTCTTTATCTTGAGGGCAAAGGGATCAAACATGTGCTACCTCATCTGTCAGATTTTGACCACATTCTAAAGACTTTGCATGGAAAGTGAAAATAAACCTCTTGTATTAATTTTTAATTTAAAAAATATAAAAAATAGTGACACTTACCTTTCCAACCACTTCCACTGGAGAAACCTGTCGAAGTACATGCTGTTTAGGTATTCTTGGAATGGTTCCCCACTGAGGTGGTCAAGGACAGATCTATCTCAGATGAAAAGGATATATAAGCATTTTATAATCCTGAACTTGGAGGAAAAGAGAAACAAAACAAGAGGAGAAAATCCAGACTTCCTGAACAGTAGGATCATTTTACTTCTACTTTATTTTGTACTTTATTTTACTCATGGTTTCAATCTAGGAACAAAGTGGTATGTTTGATGTGTTTCATAACAGGAGGCCTCATACAAGCTGAATAGTAAGATGTACTGGTTGTGCTTGCTGAAAATTAACAGGGCATCTCCCACTGGCTTCAATGGACTTTTACAAAGGCTGTTAGTCACTAGACGAGAAACATCTTTGCTTCTGTTCGTAAACTAACAGAACACCCTGAGGAACTGAGCTCCTAAACTTTGGGGTATGTTTACATCTGGATCGAAAATTTCTGGCTGAAGGCCATTTTTGTCAAAGAGGGACCATCAGAGGTGTTATTTTGAGCAAAAAAAAATCAATTTCAATTCCTGCTATACAGAAGAAGTAGTAACTGTGATTAAAGTCAAAGGGCTTTTCCTAAAAGCTATGTGCTTTGTAGAGTAAAACAGAGGAAAGAAAGGCTGAACAGGGATGTGGATTTGTTTATGGATCAAGAAAAGAATTTTGGGGCTCACACAGAGGATGCAAAGTATTTTGCATAGTAAAAGAAATAAAGGAGTAAGAAGGCCAATCTGCAAATGTGAGAAATAAATAGATTGTGAGAGGAAACAAGCAGCCAGAGATGAACAGACATCCCACAAGGAAGGCCAAGGTTTCAGAGCTAAGAAAAGATGGGCTGAGCTGAGAGAGCTGCTTGAGATGAAGATGGTCGCGTTGTTTAACCTGCAGGTTGTTGACCTGCTGGTTTTGGTTCTTGCCTTGCTTACTGGGGCTACTGCATCCACTTCTGCTGGCAGCATTGGTGGAGACAAAACTTGGGTTTGGGTGAAAAACGCCCACAAGAAATTAGCATTTCTGTCTTGGTGTATACAGACACTTTTGTGTCTATGTCTGAGGGTATACAGACACATTTCTCGATTTTGCTGGAGGAGGAAATCCTCTCTGAAGGACTACTCTGGTTGGGGAATGGATAATCTGTATCTTACCCTGCGGCACTTCTAGACCTGAGCAAACAATTCACCATGAGTAGCATGTCACCTCAGTTTAGTTCCTCTCTGTTTATGAGCTACTATTCACAAGTTTTTGGAATTTCTCAGCTGTTTGATTTTTTTGGGGGGTAATAATTCTTGCACCATCCATTTGGAACAGGCAGGTAATTGCATGTATTCAGTATTCACAAGATTGGACACAGATCATACAGTTTCCCCTAACTGGATTCAAGCTTACGAAATAGAATAAAAAGTAAGTCTTAATGAGCTTTAACAAATGTCCAAATTCAAAGCCAAAATTATAGGAGAATTTGGAGGGGGGGCAGGAGCAGACAGTCAAAATATTAAAGGTCAAAGCAGAAGTTAGAGTTATACATGCATTTCTCCCGCAGACTGATCTTATCTATGAAGACGTGTCGGAAACTCATCCCTGTTCCTGCTCTTACAGGATAGCAAGCTCCATATTTGTATGTATGCCTCCCTTTTTTGGTCTGCCTGTGAACTCTTCCAAAATTAACATTATTCAGTACATTTAGTAAATACCAACAGCAAGTTTTTAAAACTTCCTTTTGACCCCATTTCAGTCCATGTGAAATGATCAGCATATTTATTAACAAGTTCTCCAACCTGGCTCATTTATCTGTTTCAGTTGAGACGAAGGAATGGCTGTTGGTGAATACGAGCCTGAATTAAGTGGTGTCCAACACTAGCCTACTCCATTCGGTTAATTAAAAGCTGCACGTATTTTAAAGAACAATAGCTGCCTTTCACCACTTGTTTGCTTTTTAGTTCCCCTCTTTGGCAACAACAAAGTGCATTTTAGGGGGAACTGTCAGCTTTCAAACGGATTTGAGAACTGGAAACAGGCATCAGGGGGTTTAGTGCCGAGCCCAGCTCTGCCTTTGTCACTGGGACTGGCACACGCAACTGGTGCAAGTTATAAGAGCGTCTCTACATGACACCAGGCCAATGCAAGGAAACTGGTTATGTTATAAGAGAAGGCCAGAAATAACCCACATCTCCTACCAATGCAAAGAATAACTGAAAACAGAAAAGGTCAATGAAATGAGTCAAAACAATGAATGACAGCGGAGCGAATTTTACAAATCCCCATTACATCATCCGGGGAAAACAAACCGTGCTCAGCCAGAAACCACATGGGCCAGCTTGCGATGATCCCTCCTTTTCATATTTTTATTGGTTTATGATCTACTGGTACTTGGGTCAGTGTTTGCAAATGCAGATTGCATACCTGGAGCTTTAGCACATAATAGTACAAATCGCCTCACTGCTACAAAAACTGATAAGCCTTTTCCCAGACAAAGGATGAAATTATGCACGTTCGTTTGAACGCCACAGACAGACAGAAAGCATTAAAAAGCCCCATTCTCCTGGTGAAGATTTTCTGGAAAAGCCATGCGGAGCAAGTTTGCACATTCCTCTGTCTAAATGGACTGTATAGCCACTTAATTTTTATTCACTTTGAAACAGAGATGTTTTCTTTGGATACATTATCATTGTAGCTCTTTTCACACAGCATGAAATCCGTGGCTGGTTTACTTGGCTAGAACACTCTGTCAAATACCTGAGACACTAAGTGCCTCTGTGTAGTGTATATAATGGCATGGAAATATTTATTATATTTTGTTCAGATGAAATGACTTCACTGCTTGTCAGCAATGCCTCTAGGATTACGAACATAAAACGAAGATACATGCTTCAGGTTCAAATTGAAATGTCTCTCTTTACCTGACACATTCCTTACGAGCTGCTGACCGCAGCCCTGCAATCTTTGGGTATCGAGTTATACTTACTTTGTACAGTGAGAGAATAGCTCTTTGCAGGGGCTGTTTTTGAGTTTCTCCTCTGTCTGTTGGATAAGATCTTGACTGACTTCGGGAACGCAGGCTGGAGACTGGGGAGAGAAGAGAGGGGCACATTATCTCTGCGATGAGGTGCAGATCCTCTACTCTCTTAATGTGTAAAAGATACATTCGTTATTTTTGCCCTGAGCTGCTCCCATTCAATTCCAGCGGTTGTGTAAAAGCAAAGGAGCTTTACGTCAAACAGCAGTAAAATAGGATACCGTGGCAACTCGCTCCACATTCCACTCTATCCTCACATTGCTTTTTTTGCCTTCTCCTGTACCTTCACCTCCTTGCCCAGCCTCATGAATATGCAGGACCCACTCCT
>NW_010546471.1:27019-30920 GCF_000687285.1 Phaethon lepturus | reverse complement strand
CCGCTCCCTTGCATCCCATGAAAAATGTGCTGGCCTGAACTGTGTACAGGCCATTCTCTTAAACAAAAGAGAATTTGCCCAGTGTTTTCACTTCATTGATGATTCATTGTGCTGTCTGAAAAATCCATCTTCTTTTTCTTTTTTTTTTTTGTACCAGCAAAGGAAAACAAGAGCAGAGCATTGGTATTTGTTGTTTACTATATAAATAACATAAAAAGATGCTTGCAAAAGTGTCTGGACACCTTAATTCATCATCACAAGAACAAAAATAATCCAGCAGTTTTAAAATAATCATTTAAAAAAGGAACTCTGCCAACCAAGCACATAAACTCTTTTCATCCTCTCCTCCCTTTAGAGAGAATGTACATTCAGCCCCTTCAAAAAGCCTTTACCAAAGAGAGGTCTTTTGCACTATGCCCTGATGGTTAACCAGTTTAGGACCTTTGGGACTAATTATCTGCAAAGACAGTTTTTAGGCAGTCCACATTCTTACTTATTGACAGCATACTGTAATTATATAAAAAAGTGTGTATGTATGAGCGTGTGTGCACCTATTTATAGACATTTCTCCCATTGACATGAAAGCCCCTTTATATAACCAATTGGATTTGGGTATTTTCAATAAATCCAGCCATAGATGACTAAATCCTCTTTCCTTGCACTCGGTAAGGTTCCCTATCCATGGCCACTACCACCAGATGTGCTGAGTGGGTGGGTCACAGAGCACCATCACTCATTCCTGGCCAGATGTTCTCATTAACTCACCCTTAGCTGGGGATATCTTGGCAAGCACTGCAGTGCATTGCAGGCAGAGTTCAAAAACACTGGGAATGAGGACAGAGGAAGGGGCAGAGGTGGGGCCAGAGAAAATCTCCAGCATAGTGAAAGATGAATTAAGTCTTTTATCTTTTCCTTCCTGCTGCTGAAATGTGAATATGATCCTGGTTGTGACATGAAAAGTAAGTTTGTTCCGCTTGAATGTTTTCAAATAAGAACACGGTTTACAGAACTGCCTGTGCACGCTGCGTAATGCAGTCTCACTATTCAACCTTGACAGACAATCTGCAGAACATGCTGGATATCTTTGACCTCACTGAAATATTTCCTCATTTCCCCCATATACTCTTCCATTTCCTCAGCAAAAGATATCTAGGGAACGCCTACTTTTAATCACAGGTAGAGTATATTGCTAATAATTAAGAAGTCTCACAGTTTCTTGAGAGGTAGATGAGGCCCCACATGATCATCTAGAAGATGAAGAGACTGAGACAAAGCCAGACTTTCTTAGCTTGATTGGCCACTGAGTTTGACAGGAACCAAGAACAAGTCTCAGTAAATCAGACAACTTACAGAAATTCCTATCTGTAGATGCCCATGACTAAATCTAAGCCCCAGTTTTAGTTCAAGAGAGTAAATAGAGGCAAAACCCCTCAAAAGTCCTGTTTTCCAGTCTTACAGCTGCTGCATTGCAACTACTGCAAAAAAAAAAAGGGGTGGGGGGGGAGGAAAAAAAAGGCTTCTAAAGGAATGTTCAGATAGGAACCAAAGCCTAATGATTAGCAGTATTTCAGCTGATTTGGGTTAGGAACCATATGAATTAATGCCTGTACTTTATACTTTGCATAGTCAATGGGGTGTGCTGCACAAGCTCATAGGCAACCCAAAGCTTGTACTTGGCTGCGTGAGTCCACTGCTCTGAGACCTGGTTATCTTGAACATCTTTCTGATTTATAGGGTACAGAAAACACCACTGATCTCTGTAGTCTTTGTACTGCTGTGAATCAGGAGTGTCTTTTCTGACGTGAATGGAGCTGCACTTAGGTAAAATTCATAGTAGGGCCTCTAACTGAAGTTACTACTAATTAAATCTAGGATTTGTTCAACATTTATAGGCCAAAATCTAATACTGAAAGATCCAAAAGCTAATACTAAACCCTATAATTAGGCATTTAGACCAAGTGACCTGATTCTTGCTCATGCCTGGCAACTTCATTTCCCCATGAGAGGTAAGCTGCCTTGAGGTTAGTGTTGAAGATCATGCACGTGATGCATTATTATAGTAATAATTCCATCAAATTTTGTATGAGATCAAAGGACATTTAAAAAATAAATTATAAGTATCAGCTAAGTCTTCTTCATAAAGAAGAAACAAAATTCTTATAGGGAAAGGGGAGAAGAATGAGCAAAAGAAACTGTAAGACAATGTAGGAAGTATTTAAACATGGCATGTACTGTGATTCCTCCCTCCAAGTTTGTCACCACTTAGTTTTTCAAAACCACTCATTGCTGACCTTTGAACCTTTCTTCCTCTGGAGAAATTGAGAGCAAGCTAACAATATCAAGGTGGGTAAAGACATAAATACACTGACATTCTGTACATGGACTAAAGCCTTACAGTGTAGAGCAAATACTTCACTAGACCACTTCACTTTCTGCAACAAAAAATTGCTTTTTTTCACAGGCTGACAATTTCCAAAGGTTTTGTAGGACCAGCAAAACATTTCATGTCATTATGCAGACCTTCCTAGTGTTCCAGGCAGAGCAGCGGCACCATGTGTGTGGGAGGAGCATACCCAACCCTTTCCAACTCCACATACACTTCTAGGGAGCCTTTGTATGAGCCTTCCTGAGATTTTCCTTGAGACTTCATGGTTCTCACCGGTCCCATTAAATACCCATGACTGCCATTTTCCCTGTTTGAGTACTGTACATACCTACAGCCTTTGAATGTTCAAACAAAGCCAGAAACAATTACAACCCAAAACCCAACCCACCAACCTACCCAACCTACTTTTGCTCCCCTGGAGAACAATTAGGCAGCGCAGGTTATGAGTGCAAGAAAGGATTTGGATCCCAAGAGCAAAAGCTTCCACAGGTAACACTTTGGCCACTTATGGAAGAAAAAGTGCTTCTTCCCTGGAGGAGTGCAAAAGTTTTCTGCAGCCCCAATGAAATGGTTATTAACTCTGTTCTCCCACTGCATTGTAGGTAATGGCTGTAAAAGCAAATTTGGCTTTTACAGGGGAACAGAGACACCTTTTTGAACATATTAAATGTCCTGTGGCAGCTGGGAGAGCCATAGACTGTCATTAAGACCATCACATCTGAATGTGTGACAAAGAATACTCTGCTAATTCTTCAGAAACATCTGCAGAAACCTGTTACGTTTTCCTATCATCAAAACAAAACACTGGGTAGTTTTAACAACTACAGTCCTATATTTTCCCTAATGGCTATTTTGTTTCCTGAAGGCAAAGAAAGTGATTCTTGATCTCACTTACAGTAATGTAAATCAGAAATGATGCCAGTCAATCAACAGAGTAACACTAGGGTAAAGCTGATGGAACCATCTAGTGGGGCAAAACCCAACAGAAATTTCTCTCATCACTTCATCCTTTTTGACCAGTTTAATAAAAGTTTAAGAGTCCAAACTATTTTCACCAGGTTTTAATCAAAATTTCCTATCTCCTGTATCTTCTCATTTATGGCGAGAAACTGAAAACCTTCTTATATTTTGCTGGCAAAGCAGTATCTCAGTTTTATGATGCCCTCTTGTTTAATTTTTAAGTAAAGAATGCAACTAGGAATTGGATTAGTGAATATCTGAGAAACAAGCAATGGATATTCAGTTACTTCTGAGTGCCATTAACACACTAAGAAAAAAGTCTCCACCTCTAAATTTTGTTTTTTTCTCATTTGAAAGACAAAAGAGATCCTCTCAGCTACCCTTCCATTTCAATAAATGGCATGAAAACAGCTCAAATGTCGCACGCTTGTTCAAGGTTAGTCACGTTCATGTCCACAAAAATCTGGAGATCACTGTTCCTTCCAAATTAAGCCTCCGGGCTTGCAAGATACTTTTCATATTTTGCTGAGAGGTTGAAGGCAGCTTCTCCCCCTT
>NW_010546471.1:0-26988 GCF_000687285.1 Phaethon lepturus | reverse complement strand
TGCAACTGCTGATAAAAAGCACGGTGGCTAGGTCTGAAGCTGGATGCAGTATCACCCATAAGTACCAGGCTCTGGGTGGGAGCTGAGGGCATTGCACGCCAAATGCAATCTGGTCTTCCCTGCACTAGCACAGTTGTCCCTGGCAGCCTGAACGCCAGGAGACCCAGACCATGCAGCTCTGTGTGTGCTGCATCCAGTACCCTCCGTGTCCTGCACTCGGCACCTCACTGTAGTGAAATCTGATTCAGATCAGATGAAAGCTTCCAGGCTGTGTAAGTCCCCATTATCCGTTATTTTGAACGTCATGTTGCATCACTATTCTTTAAAATGTAATCTCTCCTTTTTTGACAGCTCTGTAAGTTTTGCTACAGGCTACATCACTCAGCCCTTCAAGACACAGTATTTGTTGACCTTCACTGAACAGGACAGCCAACAAATAAGGATTCTCATAAAATCATCTCTCCACATTTGCCATGGTACTTAACATTTCTCTGACAGCGTTTCCCCTGTGACTGTGTGGAGGACACCTGACCTTTTGTCGATCTATCAGCTGACCAAATTCTTTATAAAACAAGGTGAAATGCCAGCAGTACCAAGGAAAGCCTTCAGAAGACCTTCTCTGATAATTTTACTCTTTCATTAAAACATGTTATTTGTTCTAATCTTCCTTAAGACAGAACTTCCAAATCTTTAAAATGGATGACTTTGGTCAAGATGTAGTGTACTATAGGTGTTACCTCAAAGTCTGTGGAAGTGAAAGCAGGCAGCTGGCTAGCAGATATTTGCAACTTCAATGAGTAAAAGCATTTTCCTGACAACCCAGCAGTTGGGGTTAGCTTTTCTGAAACCAGAGTGGGATAAGTAGCAGGTGTCTCTGTGTCTCTGTGACTCGGATTATTTCCAGTAGCTGGATGGAGCCCAGAGCAGATGCACACACAACAAGAACCTGCATGTGCAGAGTTGGTTTATTGTGTGCAGCGCTGCTGCTTCTGTGGGAAAAGTGCCCAAACAACAAAGGGAACTGAGGGAGATGTGCTGAGACTCCAGCTAGAGGCGTGTATCCAGTTGTGGTCGCCACCGTTTGAGAAGGCTATGGAGAGCTGATGAGAACACCAAGTGTCCGGAGGGTTGAGAAACATGCTTGGGGGAAAAAAAGCCAAAGGGAAGTGTTGAGGAACTAGATTTGTTTAGTCTGGAAAAGTAAGAGTGAAACATGATAAAGGTATTTTAATATAGAAATGTTTTTAATAAAGAGTGCAGGGATCAATTATTCTGCATGTTCTGCTCTACACTGGGGGACTGATGAGAAGGAATCCACTTAATTGGATAGGAAGACTTTTTTTCTAATTTTCCACACAGGGAAGCTCAAGAACAGGCATATGAATATTGTGGAATCTGTTTTTGGAGGTCTGAAAGACCTCTGAGGGCAGACAGACATCTGTTGATGATCTGAGTGTATTTGATATCTCCTCAATGCAAGAGGCGCTTGAGCCCTCTTTACAGTCCTTTGTACCAATGATTTTACAAAACACTGGACTCTGTAAAACAGAGGCACATGGCACGGCCCCGAGAACAGCTGAGGAAGGGAGTTTGTATGCTGAGTGCTCAGCAAAGTAAACCTGGAGCTCTGAGCAAAGGAATAAGTATCTTTGCAAATGAACAGTCCCGCTTGAAAGACGCTTGTCTCAGTCACCATGGTTTCCTACAAAAAAGAAACAGCTTGCAGAACCCTGAACTTCAGATCAAAAAAAGGGATGGCAATGACTTTGGTCAGGCTGACTTTGCAAGAAACAGAGCAGGTTCTTAGTCTGGAGGTAATTCTTTATCCTTACACAGTGCCTTTCATCTAAGAACCCTGAAATATTAAAGCTTCATTGCATGATTAATTCTTCATGAGCTAGGTAGCAATCTCACGATATTTTACAGGACAGTGAACAGGGAGGTTAAGAATTGTGTTTTGCAGAAGAGTTGATCATCATCTGTGACTGAAATCAAAGGAGATAAATGAAAACCAGAGATGCTTAGATTCCTCAAATCAGTCCATTTGTAGCTTGCAGTTAGTGAATAAGGAACAGAAACCTAGAAACACGGCTTTCATTTTATACCAACTCCTGCCAGTGGATGCGAGTCACACGGTATCTTAAAACATGGCTGTTCATCACTACAAATATTACATGAACCAGAAAGATACCACACTCTTTAGAATGACTAGACTTCAGGCAAACTTTTGTCATAAACACAACTGTTTTCCTGGCAAATTTCAGACTGGCAGCCATGATACTGAAACATGATGAGTTAGAATTCTAAGTTACTTGCATAAAACAAATAATGTGCAGCATATGTTATGTCTCAGGTTATGAAAACATTCCACAACTAGCTTAAAGCAATTAAAAATGTTTCAGTCAATGGACAAAGGTTTAAGCCATAACTTTTCTTGAGCTGTCTCTGGTTCCAAGCACTTCTGTCTTAATGATATGTGTATTTTCAGATGTTGACAACAATTTTCTACATACAATCTACCTGCAAATCTCCACACAGATTTGCTACTAGTAGAGACCTCAAAACTATGAAGAAACAGGCTAAAGTGAACTTTGGGTGAGATGGTGCATGATGGGATGAGAAGAGTTCATACACAAAAACTGGAAATAGTGGCTTCATCCAGTTATGTTGCTGTATTTGATTTGCTCTCGCACAGCCATGACCCAAGACCAGCAACGGAGAGCAGTGGTTTGTGTCAGGGATGGGAAGTCTGCCACATGCAATTCCATTCCTTCTGTTGCTTTTGCAGAGTCACATCCTTCTCCAGATGTTTGAGGAAGGCTCAGCTAGCAGGGGACTAGTTACCAGGATGGGTAGCAATGGTATGACTATCAGTGTTGACTGTCCTTGTTCCTCAGTCCTTGGAGGTGACCACTCATAAGGAGGACTGCAATCAGAGCAGTTACCAGAAAAAGGGAGAATAGGTAATACGTGCAAGTCATGCTGGTAGGCGCAAAATCAGGGAAAGACAAGTTTACGTGCTCAGGTAATGCACATTTTCAAAGGGGAAAGCTAATGGAAAGCAAAATAGAGACCATGAAATTGTGCCTCTTTGTGCCTCCAAGGCTGATCTGCAACTTGTGGCTAGACGTTCACCTGAAAAACTGTCCTGTGGTATCTCCACTGGGGTCTGCATTGCTGCCCTCAGAGCAGGAACACGCCAGCGCAGGGCACAGCACAGGCTCTGCTTGCCTCACTGCAGGGAGATGTCCGGAGCCACTTGGTGACTCTGATGTCCCCCCACCTCCCCACTCTGGGCAACTGGGATTCAGTCTGAGCTACAGCCTGGGAAGTACTGACCATGCAGCTGGTGACTGATGGAGGGCAAGTGTGAAGAGACTGACAGTGAGTAATGCAAAGGAAAGCGATGGAGGAGAAGATGGAGTGTCTTGGTAGTACTCTGATTTTGGGAAGTCTGGGTTAGGCATGTGTTTCAACCTGGTGAGGGAAAGGTTCTCAGCACTGTCACAGCATATGCAGTCTCCTGATGCTTTTTGGTGTCATGCACAAAAATGTTGGAACATTCTTTTTTCTTGCCCCGTGTCTGATCTTGTCTGTTCAGTTTTAGCTGTGTATGTAGTAAACAGCCAATTCTACATCAGGAGCAGCTGCAACACTTTAAGTAATCAACTTCTGCATTTTCTTTTTATTTTTTTTTCCTACCACAAAGTCATCTGTGCCTGAATGAGGCAAACCAGTAAAGCACAAGGCTTCATAATTCCAGGATATTTGCTTTGAGAAGACAGATGTAGGAATTGGCAGTGAGGTGGACGGGGAGCATGGAGAGCAGCTGTGTTATTAGTAGCAATTTATCTATTACGACAGCATGTAGACATTATACCTGAGAATGGGAGCCCGTAATGCCAGGCACTGCATACACATGTCATGAGAGGTAAAGCTTCTGAAGCAAGCCCATCACACTAGCCCTGGCAGTGGGAACGGGGGCCAAAGACATGGAATACCTCACCCAGGATCATAGAGTGGGTCAATGACAGAGGAAAAAATTGAAGCTAATCCTGTTCTCTGATCAAATGGTATTTTCAGTACTGAGGGCAGGATCACTTGCTGGTAGCTAAATGAAGTAAATCAGCCGTGCCTATCAACTGTGGGGTTTGTTTTGCAGCTGCAAGCTGATCTGGAATCATGATGAATCTGTTTTCCCTCATAGCCTACTAAATTATCAAAACACATGTTGACACACAGAAAAATACAATGACTGAAGACAATAGAGCCCTCAGCAAACATCTGAACATGTTCTTCTGCCTGGAGAAGTTGTACTAATCCATCACAAAAAGCAACGCTAACCACTGCAGTTCATGAACTCATTCACTGCAGTAGATCTGATGTAGCTTCAGGCTGACTTGCTAGCTCCAGACTTGCTGGGCTGCCTCTCGGGCCTCGGCAAGCCCACTGGTACGAAAAGGCTAAGTTTCTTCTCTGGGTTTCCAGCATCCTTCCTTTTTGGTGCTGGGATACAAGCTGTAGTCCTGAATTATGCCCTTCCTTGGAGAAACTCAGCAATCACTAAGGTTTCCTTTCTGACAAGTGCATAGAAAGTAAACACGGAGTAACATTTTTCATGGCTCTCCTGTTAATCAGCAACAGGATCCGCTATACAGCTATACCTTGTTTTTCCTGTTCTCTACCTTGTTGTACCAAGCTACCTTGTTGTAGCTGCTATCACTGAAAGCAAAATGCTCCTTTCTAGAAACTACGTTACTGCTCCTGATGGTGGCAAACAAGCAACTGCCATGCAAATGCTGTGAGTCAAAACATTTCCTCCATAAAGACCTTCAATCCGAAGTGTGGTTTCCTTGGAATGTTAAATTATTTGATTCAGAGAAATTTGGGGGTGTAACCACAACATGAGTTTTGGAGCAACAAAGGAAAAGAAAAGATTGCCTAGATCAAAAAGGAGAAATTTCTTCCTGGCTCCTATAGGCGACCAGAGGAAATCTTAAACACTCAAAGCCCCATAGAAAGTAATTTTGAAATAACAAAATGTCCCATGAGTCAAAATTTAGTTGTTTCATCAGCTTCTTCTGCAAGTCCAGTGAAGCAGCTGCAGGCTTTATACCCTTCAATTAAATAGAAATACTCACCACAATCCCCACCAGCTATGGGGTTTTTAGTACAGCTTAGATTAAGTACCTAAACTGGTCATCATGGAAGCTATGCTTTTGACTTCAGTTAGTGAGAAACTGGGCCTCACAAGAAGTCCTTGGCAAGATGTTTTTCAGTATCTTCAAACCCTAGTCTTTCCCCACCCATACTGTTTTAATAATTCTTTGGGAGCCTGCTTATAGAGGCTTTTTCACCAAAGAAACAAATTTTTCCTCCTTTCTGTAGACACATAGGTTTATTGGTGTAGAGGTGCTCATAAATTAGCCAGCTGAAATTGTTTTATATAAACTTGCTTTAAAGTAGAGGAAGGGAAAGTATGTTTTACTTGTTGCCTTTTTTCTGCTTTAAAAGCATTTTGCACAGAGGTTAAAGGATGAAAACACAAGTGAAATAACCAGTGCCAGTAGCCGTCAGCAGGATGAGGGGGGTAGCTTATGAAACAGAATAGAAAAGACGACTAATTAATACTAACCAGGATTTTCTAGCTACCCAAGAGTTAGGGTACTCACACAATCCTTGGAAGCATCATTAGTTCAAAAGGTAACCTCATCTGTTAGCGACCCAGCTGAATCACTGCTACAGTGCGTTACTACAAGCAGCCAGATGTTTGATAAAGCATTTTAGGAAAAGAACAGAATTCTCACCATTAGTGGCAACAAACATGACAGGACAATTTTGAAAGCTTCTTTTCTCAGAATGTTTTCTTCTCTCATCACGTGTGCTTAATAGGCTTGGATAGCATCCAGTGTCCAGCCTCTTATCAGAACCTTTCTACCTTTTAATGTCCTCCCACACTGATGGATAGCCTAAACATTAGCAAGCAACCTTATGTTGCAATAGTCATAGCTTGGCTTCCTTTGGTAAACCAAATGTCATTTGTTCCATTAAAAAAAATCCCTAAATCTATAAACACTCATTTACAACCTCAAAGTTACTGAATGACTTTCTTGCAGGAAAACAAACAGATCCCTGCTTGAATTCACTCCTCTGAGGCATAAGCCTGTAAACATGAGTAACCCTTCCCTTGCAAGCAGTCTTCACACTGAAGCCCACAAGCTATTTGCTTTGCACGAAGGCAGCTCATGCATGAAGGCCTGATCCTCAAGTCAATGGCTGTAGTGCTGTCAGGTGCAGTAGGGATTTTGCAGAATTTGCCTTCATCTTTTTCCATTAGCAGGTCAAAATCCTGAGGAAACACTTGAATGAAGAAATGAAAATCCAAAAGAGAGTTCGGGAAGCTCTTGAAAAGGATTAGAAAGTGAATTAAATAAACATCAGGCAGGAACCAGTGGCCCACTCACAGAATGACTGGAAACACCCACAAAAGCAAACAAAATCACTACCTAGCACTGCTGGAAACAGGGCATTCCCTAATCACCTGTGTCACACGATCCATTAACGATCATATGGTAATAGCCATCAGCAAAGAACTGAGAGGAAAGACATTTATTGTAGGAGATGACACACTGTTTGCAGTGGCCTATTCCACTCTTCCTCAGCTGTGCTTGTTGGACAAACAGCACCTGTGCCAGGATGATAAACTCGCTATATGGTTCATTTTTGACTCAGAGCAGAGTCTGTCTTGATTAAAAAACAATAAATTAACATACAAGCTGAGGCTTGGCATGTAGGGTGAGTTTTGTATGTGTAGTTGCATTACTGGGAAAAAAAAACCTAAACATGAAAAGTTTGAAGTGCTACATTTCCACAACCTAAACATGCTGGTTATTTTAAAATCCAATTGTAGTCAAAAGATGGGTTTTTTTAAATCATTCTTACTTGTTTATTTTTTACACTTATCTAGTGATATTTTAATGAATTGAAATATATTTATTTTCTATGCAATTTAAAACATTCTTTATGGTAATGCTGTGATTCCTGGTTCCAAGTTAAAATGACACACGCTAACATTATTGGCTTAATGATTCTTCTAGTTGCATCATCCCAGCCAAAGGTGTCGGCTTCAGGCACCTCATCTGCATTTGCCTGGCACATCCCTGTGAGGCTACTCAGCTGCTTAAGTCTCCACATGTTTTTCCAGAATCCTACTTCCCTATTACGAGAGAATCAGATGAGAAATAAGGTATTTTAAACTTCCATTTTCATCAGTGTCTTCATTCTCTTCTTTGTTGGGACCAAGCATACAGCTGCCTGTCACTGCTTCCGAGTTTAGCTCAGTGCAATCCTGAGCTGAGAGAGACATTTGTTGACCCATTACGCTTTCAGCTTCAGAAATCCAAAGCTGAACCAACCAGGAAAGTGCTGCAAGTTGCAGTGGGTGGACAGAAGGGCTGTGGAGGTCAGGTGTTCAAAGGGCTCCTGTTCTGTTCAGAAATTGTGCACCTGTGTGTACATGCCATGCAGTGCAATGTAATTTATCCTGCATTACACCTAGCGTGGAATTCACCTCATTGCACTTTAATCACCTAAAACCCAAAACACTCAAAGTCTCCCTGGGCTCCCTGTATAGTCAGGGGACAGAAAGAGACCCTCATCTCTCCTATCCAGTTGCCCGCCAACAACAAGGCTGCAGTGTGTGTGTTGGAGCGTAAGAGGCTGGACTCACCAGAGGTCTAGTTTAATGTCATTCTGCACAAATGCACAAAAGCCATCTCCTGCAGATTTCTGGGTGTCTTGCAGGCCAGTGTTTCAGACAGCTGGAAAAGGTTGATTCCTTTTTTCCCATGTGGGCAAGATTTTCAGGCAGAAGAGGCTGTTTTTGGGGAAACTGAACGAACCTTAAAGGCGTATAATTAACTTCCCTGACCATTGATTAATCCATATGAACTGAGTATAAGTGATGAGAGATATGCAGAGGGGATAGGGAAAAGATGACTCCCTGCAAACAAGAGGAGGAAACCATAACGGGCATAGCCATTAGCCCAGGGCAGACAAATAAATCCTTCCCATTCTCAGATAGTCCTGAGCAGACGGCTCTTTATTTGCACAGTATCCTCAGCCCTTTTGGATGCCCCGGCTACTCTCCGAGAGGAGTCACAGCAGCCTGGGGGGCCTGTCTTGCCTCAGCAGACAGATGTGAGCCAGGTTTACATGCGTGGTTGACATCAATTAGCTGAAGCAAGTTTCCATTTTCCAAAGGGTCAAGTCAGAGTTATTCCAGCAAACGCAGGGGAGCTAGAAGGCTTTTGCCTACTGACCAAGTCATCCCAATGATCTTCCTGACCACAAACGACAAACGCTTTAGCAGCATGTGAACTTGGGAGTCTAACCTCTCCAAAACAACAAGGAAAAAGCAGAGCTTCAATTAATAGCACTGCTTAGCATAAAATCAGTGTAGTTACTGATTCCAGCCCAAACCTTCCACCAGTCTGAGCAAATGTAAGGCAAACACAGCTCTCCCTAAGACTAAAGGACAGGACACAGGACTGCCCAAGGACCCATTCTGGGACAGCAGCACTGGGACAGAGCAGACTCCATGTTGTTTCCATAGGCTCTCATGCAGTTTGGCACCATTGCAAGAGACAGAAATCCGCAGTAAGTGTTTAGTTAACTAACATTTGTATTATAAACAGTGGGTAAAGGATGAGGAAATAGGACTTGAGCAAACCGTGAGAAAATGCCTTTTAGTCTGAGACCACAGCAAAGAGACTCCTAATCAAGGCAACACTGATTTTTCAGATTCCTCTGCCACACTATATTACAGCCTGGGCCCAGTGACAGAAGAATGTTTATTCAAATAAATTCTGATTAGAAAGCATTAATTTGAGTAACAAGGTTGCTGTTCTGCTGTTCAGATATTTTCCCAGAATTGAACTTTGGAAAAATGAGCTTATGCAGAAAGTACACTGAGGAGGTACTTTCCTGGACTAAGACACAGTGATCAGCAAAGATATTGATCGTGCTGTCTCTGGAACAAGAATTATGTATTGATTTCTCTGGAGACTGGATTATGTATCGATTATGCTAGCTGCAAAGCAAAGGCCTAAGTAATGTTATCATCTCTGGCTAAAATGGTGCCCATAGAGTAGCAAAGTCAATAGAAAGGGGAGATGAGAAATCCACTGAGTCAAAGAGTAAAGTCCCAGGGCAATTAATTAAATGGCAAAACTCTCCTTGGCTCAAGTAAGGCCAGGATTTCTACTTAAGTATTTAGCATCCTGAAAAGTCTCCTAATAGGAACCCAAAGGACACAGTGACTAATGCTTTGAGCAAGTAGGGTCATTAATGAAATGCAGAGGTTTAGAAAAATTTGAAACTAGCTGCAGAGATAACTCTTGGACCAAGCCTTAAGGGACCATCCGCTGTAGCCAGTGAAAAGGTTTATTGTGTTGGCCTTTTAGTAGCAAGATAATAAGCTTACAGGGGGATGGAGATGACTTGCTAGATATAAGTGATAGATGCTGAATTTGTACGAGAAAGGTAACAATGTAGAAAACAGTGCCTGAATGCTCACCTTTCAAAACAGAAAGCCTCTGTGTCGTATTAAACTCTGCAGATTGCTTTACAGAAGCTTAATGTTTCTTTCTTCCAGAGCTTCCCGTACAGTAACATTCAGCTTTTGTTTTGGCAATTCCAAAAACTAATTACAACAACGTTCCCTAGAAGGCATTTAGTAAAACTAAACAGTTAGATGAAGAAGTCTCAGTACTTGAATCCAATTCTTGGTATGGTATGACCTGCCCTTCCAGGATTCAGCCAGAATCATTAAAAAGTGATACATGAAACTTTCCCTATGGGAGATGGAAGGCTTTAGTGATCAGCGAAGATGACTCACTCAGAAGCGCAAGTGCTGAAGTTTGCATTTATTTTGGTGGTGGAAAGAAAACTCAAGGAGAGAGCAACCGAGGGCAAAGATCCTCGGCATCAAGATTAAAGCAACGGTGTGCAAAAAGAAAACTACTCTTTGCCAACGCACAGACTTGAGAGAGGGTGTCTGTGAGCAGGAGCCCGGACTTGGCTGCATGGCTTTGTCCAGCAAAAGGCCTCATATATCATTTTAATTTCATCTCACCCATATTACATCATAGTTTTCTTCTCTATAAAGAACTGATTTGAGAGAAGAACACATGTTAGCCAGTAGACAAGTAGAAGGCCAGGCACTGCTGATCAGTCAGTTTCCCTTTCAGGGGACTTTTCCCTCCCTTCCTTATCCTATAATTGTTCATAAAAACAAAGACATATTTTCATTTAGCAAAATATCCATTGCTAGCCTTAGACTGGAGTAAGGAGGTTATTGCTGTGCCCAGCTAACCTCTTGCAGCAAAGAAAGAAATTGCAAACATGGCCTTTATTCTGTGTGTTTCCTGGAGGAAGGGAGACCAAACAGGAATTCAGATAAGAAAATTAATGCAGTTGCTGTTCTTCATATTCTATGAAGTATATTAATGGGGATAACAATACACATTAGACATCCTATTCAGTAACATTTTTAGTACCCATCTGAGTCCAAATATAAACTATAATGGCATATGGAGACCGTCTTAAGAGCCATTTCAAATCAATTTAGTTTTATGTAGCATCTCTCAAAGTATCTCAAGGTGATTTACAGTGAAAAAGAAAATAATGGGCTAGTGATTTAGTATGGCACAGGCAGCTGTCAGGCAGGAAGGCAAAAATGATGCATGGAGATGCAAAACTCTAATTTAAAAGCAGTAAAAAGGTAAACACATCTCTTTGCTCTTCCAGTAAAAGAAGCAGCCAGGTAATGAAGCCAGGCTGAGTTCAGTTTAACTCAACCGTTCCACGAAGCACTGAGGGCTTTTCCATTTACAGACAGAACTGGAACTAAAACTGAAACATTCCCAGTCAACTGTTGAGATTAGGAAAAGCCAGGAAAGAAATATTTGTGACCAATTCATTTTAGCATTTTTACCATCATATTTCACAACCTCAGAAATTTTAGACTTCCTGTGGGTTGGACTTTTGCCCTTTGGGATTATTAAGTCAAGAAGGCAGCTTTAAGTGCCTTTTTCATGGAAACTGTTAAAGCCTCTCTTGAAGAAGTAAGACTCTAGTCAAGAAACATTGATCTTGCCAGTGTGGCAACCATTGCACTGCTCCGGTTAAGCAAAGGCAGCCTGGAGGTGGAGTTCCCTTCAGATTACAGTCCTGAAGTGATACACGCCTCGTTGGGTCTCATCCTTCTCATCCTCTTAATGCTCAAGGTGGCACATGCCTCGTTAGGTCTCTTCCTCTTAACAGACAAGGCCGTTTCACCAGTGCTTATCCCCACATAGGCCCTGAGGAGTAGCCAGCTCACATCTGGACCTCCTTGGAGAAGTACGGTAACAATTCTTCAGAGCATGTTTGAAGGATGGGTGGTGTCTTCAGCTACAGGATACCTCTTCTGTGGGTTTTCACTCTCCTTCTCACCACTCAAGTGAAGCTGCTAAGGAAGCCATGAAAATGCTTGTATTTTGGCGTCCTCAGCGTGAAGATCACATGTACTCCTTACATTTCCCTCCTATCAACTAGTTCAGAATGGCCTGTTGAATATGAATGTTTCAACGAACTTTAGACAACAGAGAGAGAGAATACTAATGTCTTCCTAGGTGAGGACCTGAGCACACAGAATCATAGAACAGCTCAGGTTGGAAGGGACCTTTAAAGATCATCTGGTCCAACGTTTTGTGGGAAGGGGAGCCTAGATGAGATTATCTAGCATCCTGTCCAATAGCATCTTGAAAACGTGCAGTGATGAGGACTCTATCACATCCCAAGAGAGGTTGTTCCTACAGGCCACTTCTTTGAGATGCCTAAAACACCTGTTTTCCTTTCCAGGTGCCAGGACACATTCAGAATTTGTCACCGCTGTTGCCTGCAGGCCAGTGAGATGGTTGAATTCTGACCTGCTCATGCCGCCCCTGGCGTCAACCACGACAAAAGGCTGCTAGACCTCTTCTCAACTTCCCCAGAGAGCATGTAGGGACTGTTCACGACGTTAAAGCTGCGAAGAGTCTGAACTGTGTTTACTTGAAAAAGTGCCTCCCCCTCGACCACCTTGGCAAGTGTTGAGCTTGTTTAGCGGCCTCGGGGTGGATGCTGAATGTTCTCACACAGAGATCTCCAAGTGGGAATTCACTGCTCCCACACGTTCGAGTCTGCAAACTGTACGGCGTAGCACCATCTTGCAGGCAGTGGCTGCGTGAGTCACATGAGGCTGTGTACTGGTGTGATGTCTATTCATCTGGGAAAGTGTTTTCTTTTCCTTTCTGCTGTGCAAGTACTGTATGTTTTATTAAAGTGCATGTTCCCTATGCAAATGAATGCACTTTAGAATGATGATATACTGACACATTGTATGTCAAATATGTATGACATTTAAAAATCTAAGCAAGAACTAAAAATCATTTATAAATATTAAAAAGCATGAAGTCTACTTTTTGTTTTCATTTTGCTTCTGATCATGCACTCTGGGAAAAATACTCCTCACATTATAAGACTGAATTATCTGTCCAAGAACTAAACCTATAATTTTATTCTATCAGTCAAGCTGTATGTCACACTATTTTTATATCAAGACAATCGGGTTCTTTGAAGCACTGACACACACCTACTTAAAAGAAGCATTCCTCTGAAAGCAGGAGACTTTGGAATCAGCGGCAATTTGTATCTTTCAAGGGACTGATAAATAAATGGAGAAATGCAGCTCCTAATGAAAAGAAGGCTTCCTTGCTGGCCAGGATGATATTCCATAAAGACATTTGGGTCCCGTTTCATTCCTCTTGACTGCAAGCATCTAACCTGGCTTTGAATCACTGACTTCTAATGGCTTAAAACCTGTCCTTTGGAGGTTCTTATTTCTCTTTCTTGACAAGAAAGGACAGTAGGCCATCTGAACTCCTAACCTGAGTACCTTAGTTAGGTATCTAAAAAGAAATTTAATTAATCCAGGCCTTGCTCTAGTTTTTTAACTATTTGTTGCGCGGGAGACTTGTTAGAGAATCTAGCATTCAACCCACTGCTATGGCACAGTCAATCTCACCTCCAGAAAATATTTTCTGCTACACAGGGCTTAAACATCCCTCTGGGAAGAAGCAGGAGTTTCCCATTTAAAAAAAAAAAGTGCAGTGAGACCAATGCAGACATTAAAGCACCACGACCAGGGAGGCAGTTTTAGATTACAAGTGAAGGAGCACAACTTTGTGTTTCCTTTTGCCCAAAGACGTGAAGGCAACTTGCAAATACCAGAAAAACAGAACAGACTGTAAATATCTTTTAAATATTTACACATCTTTAAATATTTTACGTATTAAGAAACCAGGTACACAGGTCAAATATGAAGTGCAGAGCATGGCAGAGAATGGAAACTCCAGCTCTGGAGTCCCAGTAATTTCCCTTCCTATAACATCACCACTTTTGCTTAATGAAGAAGCAGCTGCTCTCAGATTGGTCTTCACTGCACATTCACTTACCTCACTAAACTATTCCATGTGCTTCTGCTACACTATGGTGCTGCTGGCAAACGGACAAGGATAGCAGGAGTGCCATGGGACAGCAGGGAAAGGATTTGGCATCTGTAAACCTGCACCAAGACCGTCTGAAACAAAGCAGTACTATCATTCTCTCACTTTGCTAGCCCTGCTATCAGCAAAATGCCTTTCTCCAGTTCCAGATGAGAACTTGAGCAGTGGGAAATATTTTCCCTCAGTATTTGTCCCTCGTTCCTCTGTTGACAGAAAATTTAAGATAAATGGTCATTTCGGTGGATTTAAAAAGCAGTGGAACTTCATGCCCCTAATGAATGGGCAGCAGGAACTCATGCTGGCAGTGCTAAATGGCTGCACATGAAACTAGCCAGGCTCAGTAAACGAAACCAGATCCCGAAATGCAGTCTGAGATAACTGAAAGTATGCATTGAAATTTATTGTAGGAAAACGACTGACTGGAAAAAAAGTGGTCTGCTCTGCCCCTGCACCTCCAAAACATATTGTACCATTTAAACACTTTAGAAAGACATCTGCCAAAAATGCAATTAATTCTCCTGAAGGTCAAATGTATTTCTCTTGTAAAGCAGTTGAAGCAGCAATTGTACATCTTGATTACTCTCATGAAAGCAACTTAGGAAAAATCCTAGGATTGTTCTTGTGTTTGAAGTTGGTCGTTTATTGCTTACTGGCAGTGACTTTTGTTGCAAAGGTTAAATGCGGTCAGCAAATGATCAAACCCCCTCCAAAAAAGAGTTAGTCCCAGTGCAGCCTGCCCAAAATTCCCACAGCACATTTGTAGTTCTGTTTGGAGTGCCACCCTGTGGAGACAGCTGCTGCCATGAGCTCCTCTCCTTCGGACAGCCCCGAGATGCAACCCTGAGGAACCCACAGCGGTGGAAACAAGAACGGGCGACAGCACCTCGCAGCTCCAAAACTCGCTGTCCCATGTCAGTGTTGCATGCCCCTGCCTACCCTGGGGCAAATGGTGGTGGGGAGAAGTGGGAATTTTTGTACCAAAATACAGTGTCTATTACCAAAGACCATTTTTGCCGGTGCTTTCTACACAACAGTGTATGAAATGGCACCACCTCTTTTGAGCTGGGCAGGAAATAACTGTGGCATCTGTTGGTAACAGCTGAGGTCGCATGACACCACAGATGTAGGGCTTTGCACACCAAGCCCCCAGAGAAGCCTCTTGCTCATCCACAGATGAATTAAGCCCCTGGTAAACTCAAGTTCATCCTTAGAAGTCAATTGCTGGATTGGATTAAAATTTTTTTTCTCTCTGACTGTTTGTGTAAGACTTGCAAGTTTATTCACTGGAGATTGTCACCATAAATTTTAGGACTCTGGTTTACAAAGCCTTGTTTAGCAAAGGTGTGCCTTGCAGCATTCCTTCATAACGCCACTATGGCTGCCCCTTACCTCTGGAGTGAGGTATTTCATCATGATATCCTTTCCTTTCTCTCCCAGCTTCTCATCTGGAGCAATTTCATATTCTGCCTGGAACAGATATAAAAAAAAGGTCAATATTTGCACTTTTATTTCACCATTATAACTTCATTTTAGATGTGGCCTTAACGGAATGCTCTGTCAGAAAAATCTGAAGGATAAATACCATTTTCTGATGGAAGTAAAACCCATAGAGACAATCCCATTAAAAACTTTCCACTATATATTAAGCAAACCCTAGTGGTATATTTTCTGAGATGTTGTCTCTTAATTAACACCAACAAAATGTAATTCATTTATCTTTTATAGCTTTGCCAAGCTAGCTTTCAGAAAGCATTCAGTGACTAGAGATGGCAACTTTATTTGCTTTTGCTCAAAGGGAAGATGGACACAGAAGGTAAAGTCATTTCTTTGAGTAGTGGAGAAAGTGAATGTTTGCTAATTCTTGCCACAGCGGTATTTCAAGCGCCAGGTGAACTCCTTCAGTACATTGTCTTTTTGGTTGAATGTGTCCTTCCCATGCATTTATGTCTTTCCCTTGGTCTAACACTTCCCCTTGGTGTAACACTCCTCCTGCAAAGCAGAGAGATTTGCCCATCACTTTTAGTGATCTTTGACTCAGTGCCTCCAGAAGGCAGATCCAAGAGCCGATTCTTAAGACCAAAATAAAAGAAGAGAGGCCATTTAGAGCAATAGACACTACAGGCAAAATTCTCTTTGACTTCCCCGGTGCATTAAAAAAGAGAGCACCACATTCCCCACACAACATTTACCTACATTTTAAAATTCTGATTCTTCTACGCATTACTGTCTTTTGATGAGTTTCAGGACAACTTTTACATAGAAATCAAAGGAAGCATTACTTGTGCACCATGAAGACATTAATCCATGGAATTTTGGATCCATGGCAGGCATTCAAAGGAAACGCACACCGTGTGGGACTCCAGTGACTAAATGACAATGACAAGTTCTTAGAGACATTCCCACTTGGCACTGCTCAAGATACAAAGCTTTAGGATCACAACATTTTCCAGAAAAAAAATCAAAAAAGAAGACTGGCTAACAGCTTTCATGACTGTTCATATTAGAAAAAGGATCCCAGAAAGTGCTGCCAAACCAATCAAGTAACCTGGTCCAATACAAGCTGTCCGGGATGATAAATGAGGAGGAAGTTAAAAGGAAAAAAAAAAAAAGGTAAATCAGACTGAACTGGCAAATACTTGGAAGAACAAATTTCAGAACTATTGCCCATTGGAAGATGTATGTACTGCTCCGAGCCTGATGCAATAAATCCGAAAGCAGGCTGTAATGGATACCCTAGCTACGCAGACCTAGGAATGACATGAAAACCACAATGTAGTAATAATGCTATTACCCATCTATCTGGCCAGCGCCGATTTAGCTCCTGCAGCCTAAGTCTGAAGCTACGTATTTATACACATACATAGCAGGTTGCTTGAACAATCTAGAACTATGATCTGATTTGGTTTGGGAAATGACAATGACCACAAGTAACAGAGAAGCCTGTTCTGCTGATGAAAAATACACCAAAAGCTAAAATCCACACGTGCAGTACTTCTCTTTTAGGGACCATTTTGGGGATGAACTGATTACATTCTCATAAAACTTTATACAAGGGTTTAAAAAAACCTTTCATCCAATTTCCTGCCCTTTTAGATGGTATCTGAGTATGGGTCATTTCAGCTCTTTAAAGCACAGGCATTCTCAAATGTTTAGCGCATCGTAACTACATTTTTCTCCATGATTGCTTACTAGGGGATAAAGCAATGGCAAGATTAACAGAAGGAAAAATTTTTTAAAAAGTAAGAATTGCATCTTTTTTGGACCTTACAGTTTATGGTTAGGTTCACAGACAAACTAGGTGTTTTTAATATAAAAGAAAACAGAAACAAGGTATTTTAATAAAAGGAAATAATTGTACTTAAATGTAACTGTCTGTGCAGAAGACTGCAAAGAAAGGAGAACTCCTTGGCATTGCCACAGCATGGAAGCATCTAGAAGATCTTCTGAGTCCTCCATTCAGTGCTATTTAGTGTTTATCCAATAACGACCATTCTTTCTCCTTCGTTTGCTTTTAGACTCTGGATTCTGGTAATATATTGGCTCCCTAGTAAATAAAACCTGATTCAAAATCATCATCTGCAATGTGAAGTACAGCAGGGAGATGTAAAAAAATCTGATGTCCTTTCTGCCACAGATAGCTACCCTGTTACATTTACATCCCATCTGAATTGTGGAACAGGAAGCAAATCAGGACAGACCAGAAGAAGACAGAAGTTCATCAGGAATCAGGCCAGTGTTTGGAAATGTAATTCCTGATGGGATCCAACATATGCAGAGCTAAATGCACACATGTATACAGAGTATCTAATTCTGTCTCAAGATAGTTGGGAAGGAATAAAAGGAAAGTTTAATTATACTTCCATTCGACACTCTCATAAAACGCGACACTGTGGTGGTGAAGGTAGGACGTGACAGACAAGTGAGGGTGTGAGAAGGAACCGTAAGCTCCAACTGTGAACAGCATTGATCTCGCTGTAGCTCGAGCACTAGAAGCCCATTTCATTTGGTTTCTAAGTTCATTATTATTCCTCCCTTCAGAGCCACTTTCGAGCTATTCAGCAACAGATACTGGTACATTGTCAGCCACGGGTTGTTACTGCAGGAGGAACTGCCCATGTAGACAGACAGAGCGACTTCCCCATGCTCACTCTGCCACATGCTTGGGAAGCGTACCAAGGTCCTCAACTCTCAATCTTGTGCTTAAATCACAAGATACCTCCCCTTCTTCCACAATACTCAAAAGCACAGCCACAGTTTGCAAATCCCTAATTGCTAGAAATAACATCGTTACTTAAAATCCATGTGGAACAAAATATTTTCCATTATTCCTTTGATGAATCCAGGCATGTGTTTCAAGGCTCCTGCTCTGAAGTCTAATAGCTTCTCCATGCCCTAGTTAGGTCAGACAGGGCCCTATTCATAGCTCATAAATGAGGGGAGGATTTACGATCACCCTGACTGCATGGGACGAGCTGCAGGGAAGGCTCTTTCTGCGGGCGGGCGCGGATCCTTCAGTCCAAATGGCGAGAGGATGTGGGCTGGCCGCCGTTTGTTGCTAACTTTTCTTTTGGCTGCTGTTTCGGAGGTGGTAGTTACTTCAGTGGCTCCTGCGTCCCTAGAAGCAACCCTGGCTGACTGGGGCACGGGGGTGTGCGGTGTCCTTCCCTTCGGAGTAGCTGTCCTTGGGGCAGGCGGAGTGAGATCAGATGGGAAAATGCACTTCCACTGGGAAAGAGAGCAACGTTCAGCCTGTGGCTGGCTGTGGGATGGGGCCGTGGGCTCAGGGATGGCCCAGCAAGAGATTCGGGGGCTGGAGGGTGCCTGTGACCGATAGCGAGGGCAACGGCACAGGGAGCCAGCGGGGGCTCACATCAGCAACCTTAATTCTGACACATTGTTTGATCTAGTGTTTGATTTTCATCTTAATATTCTTTGAGCTCCTGGAACTGTATGACATAAAAATATGTGAAAATTGAAAAACGGAGCCAAAGGGATCTCTCTGAAGATCTGGGAGGACTCCCTCCCACGGGAGGTAGCTGCTGGTTGCCTGTGGGAGCACGGCACGGCCACAGGAGTTGGTCCCTCGTAGCCAACAGGAGACAGGGATGGGAACGGATGCTCCCACCAGAGCGGTTTCTGCTTCTTGGTATAAGTCAGGAGCAGTGGAGTCACCTTCTGAGCATCTGCAGGAGGCTACTGGCATTTCGGTCCCAATTTTACACCTCTGCTTTCTCAGCTCCCTCCTGCAGGAGAGATCCCCAGCACCTCTCTCTGCTCCAGCTCCTGCTCACTCCTTCCTCAGACGCCAGGTTCTGCCCTGTCATTGCTCTGTGCTCCAGCGACTGCCCTTGCACTTGCCTCCACTGGAGATTTAAAATCTGTGACTGAAAATTGGAACGCAAAGCCCAAACAGCTGGGATTCATAATAACTTGCATTTCTAAATGAAAAGTGAACTTGAAACCACGTTTTTCATATTTTTGATTTTTTTTTCAGGGCAAAAAGTGCCCTTTTGACTGTTTAAAAACACATTTTGAGTCAATGAGTTTGTTGATATCAACAAACTGGCATTTCTGATGGAAAAAGCCTTCAACAGCTTTAAGACACACATACACAGATGGTTTATGTAAGGGACTTAACCAAATGAAACCTCCCTAACAGCAAGACAGGGTTTTTACAAATGGCATTAAATGGATGTTCGCTCATCCTTTTTACCCCAGATAAGTGTAATGTCTAGTGAAGCATTGAGCTTCACCCGAGCTCCACCCGAGCCCACCCGAGGAGGTCGTGCCTCTCACCCCTGGCCGTGCGTCCAGATAGGACAAGCAGAAACAACCCGGAGAGGCAGCAGGGACATTTTCCTCCAGAGGATGTGCTTCTGTGTGACTTCAGTGCAAAGAAATAACATCATACAGGTTAGAGAGAAAATAACGTCACGTTATTTTCTCCTTAACCAGAATTAGCCACGTTCTCCTCCCGTCGATCTAAATCTGGCCCACATTAAAATGCTAAAAGCCCTCCCCTGGAAAAAAAAAAAATTATGAATGTGAGTAGACAAAGCAGGAAAGGGAGTCCAGAAGCTAACGTCTTCACTATAATGGCACACAAAAATCACAGGAGAGGAGAGGGAAACGTCAAGAGCTAGCACCCCAGGAATCTGCTGCTGGGAGATGTTGCTAAAATATTTGTAAGCACAGAAAAGTGTGCTTTAGGGCTGTGCGTGAATTCTTTACCAAGGGCTTACGAGGGAGCTGATTTAATCATAAACCATCACCATTTAATGATAATAGTTTATGTGTGCATAGTTCCTTCACCTGAATGGCCACATAAGGGTTTGGTGAACCCCGATGGGAGTTCTTTGTGTTTACATGCACACAGATAAGCACGCGATGCACTCAGAGACACAAGCTACAGCCATCGATACTTCTTACTAGGTATTTTATCTAGCTAAGTCAGGACCTCTGTCATTACTACATATTTTATCTAGTCAAGTCAGGATATCTCTCATAAAATTGTTTGCACAGTATCCGTAATAACAGCTGGCTCCCTGTCCTTACAGCCTTACCGTACCAGCCAGGAGAAGGGGTTGCTGTTGCCCATTTCCCAGCCAGCCAGCCTCACTGATGGTCGCTTACTCGTCCCACAGCAGCAGTGGGAACCGACCGCCCACAGCTCCACCAGTGCTGCACTGCAAAGCTCTGCATCTCTTTGTTTTTATCACTTTTATCCTTTAATGTTGGGGCCTACTGCTTACAAACCACGTATCTTTGTAGTCCATTTTATGATTGATAGATTGTGGCTAATTACCCAAACACTGTTCTCAGAAGGCATGTAGAAACTTTATGCCTCTGAGCACTTTAATCTCAATTATTGGCTGAAATTGGCCAAGGTTTTCACAGGTTTCAGAGGGAACTGACAAATACACACCTACATGCATGCAGAATTTAATGATACAAATCCTTTTTTACTCAGAAAGCAGCCTAACAACTGTTTAACTGCATAGACAAAAAAACCCAGATGCTGCTATAATTAGAGTTGCAGGAGACTACATCAGACCAGGTTAGTTATTTCAGCCGACAGCAGAAATAAATGTCAGCAAAGAGGGGATTTTTTTTTTTCTCTTTACATATTCTGGTCTGCAAGGTCTAGTTGATTTTACCAGTCTTTGGAAGCAAAGGCATGAGAGAGAGCTTGCAAAACTTAGTCTCACGTTAAGTATGGGAACGGAGGTTGCTGAGTGTCTGACAGCTTCTGGTTTCCCCCCAGGAGCCCTGATGGCTGCTTTCTTTGCAGGAGTTGAGTGCACTGGTTAAGAAACTGTAGTAAAAACTGGGAGGCATCCATTACTGGCTCCTGCCAATGACTTACTGCGTGACCTGGTAAAGTCCCTTAGCTGTGCTCTGTAAAAGAGAGGTGGTCCTGCCTCTCAATGTGCAAAAAGCTCTGTGAGCCTCTCATGAACGGCTAAATATTTTCCTCTAATATTTTTTTCTTTTTATTTGATATTACACAAAAGCTAAGTTTTGCATCTCATGTTAGAAAAATAACTAAATCAAAAGAAAATGGAAGGCCTTGGCTTTTTCTGCTCGGGGCTTGTTACAGCAGGTGGTCTCCAAAAGGTTTCATATTCCTGGTGGTCTCAGAATAGAGCTGTAAAGTCAAACTTCTCATCTCATTATAGGACTTTTTTGCCTAACGTAGAACTTGGCCTGAATCCCACTACTCACTCAATGCAGTATGACCCTGCTGGGCGAGTTTCAGTAGCAATCATCTAATTTAATGGCTATGGGCTGTATTGCTAGACCTTAACATTGCCTAATACAGGGATTTTCATGGGCTGGGAGCAAGCTTGTACAGAATTTGAAATCAGTAAACAAAGGAGACTGCTGTTAATTAGCGTTAAAAAAAAGAGAGAAAGAGTAAATATTCAGACCTCCACACAGCCAGGCATTTTGTTCATGAAATCCTCGTACTGCCAGTCTAAGCCTAACTGGGAATGGATCGCTGGCCCAGTGGAGGTACGCAGGGCAGCTCCAGTCTGCAAAAGCAAACTGGGAGAGGGTGTAAAGCACACCCTCATGAAAGGATTTAGGGATATCAGTCCGGGATTGCTCGGAGGGGGAGCTTTAAAACAAAGCTGGTCCCACCACAAGCTTTCGCAAGGACCGGTACCGCTTGCATTGCGGGGACGCTGGGAGGACGCGGAGTTTCAGTGCTTGGCACTGCTCCACAGGGCTTCGGGAGAATGAAGTGACACAGTGCCCTCGATTCCCGCAGCCGGAGGCGGGCTGGGCAGCCTGGCACTGCTGGGAGAGGCGCTGGGCAGCGCTGCAGCCAAGGTTATCACGCCGTGCTCTGGGGCTGGGGGCTCGGCGGGGGGCACACAGGGGGACAGTCAGGTTTCCTTTTGTCCAGATGTTACTGCCAGTGTCAGCTCGAGCGGTACCCCCTGAGCGCCCGCTGCCAGGCGCGTGCAGGGCTCCCGCAACGTGGGCTTCCCTCTCCGCAGCCCCTGGGCACTGCTGGGACCAAAATGCGATGCCTGCCGCTGCGAGGAGGCGTGAGGAGAGAACAGAGCCTCGCTAACCCTCTCCAAACTGAGGGCAGCTCAGTCTCTTCTGTCTGAAATTAAACCCACTTGGAAGCAGTCTTTTGTGGTTGTCTCCCAAAGGACTCCTGCAGCTTCCTAGAGGGACAGCCATCGCCCGTCTCCTCGGGCATCACACCTGATGTGGCATTTCTGCGGGGATACCTCTCCCGAGACGGGCGTGTGATGTCTCATCAGTGGCAGACACCTCACTAGGTGATGCCGGTTTGGTGCAGGACAAACACATCCAGGGTACCCGAAATGCCCTGCTGCCTGCCGGCCTGGAGCACAGCTGCACGGAGCGTTTGTCAGATGGAGCAGTTCCATGTACCTTGATGGCTAAACCCTTCTACTAGGGAAAAGCACAATCAGTGCGAGGAACATCAGGTGGAAGCTGTGACCAGCTAAAACTGATTTGAACAGGACTTCATCCAACACTTTCTGTGATGCTGTAGATTTGCTGTAGATACTGTAGTGCTAAATAAACTTTAAATGACCACATGTCCTCTCCCAGACTCTTAATTTTGCAACTTCAGTGCAATCCTCACATCCCCCTATACTTCAGAATAGCTTCACCATGGTACAAACAAAAAATCACTTTATCCCTGTTGGTATGCATCATTTTGCTTTTGACCGCCAGCGTCAGCCAGAGAGCGAAGCCCCCCTGCACACCTACACTCAGCAGTGACAGGTTCATCTTCCTCCCCGGGACAGTTTAGCCTTTTGGCTCATCAATACCCTACCCCTCCACGGGCGCTCAGCAAGAAAGCTGCTGAGAGACTCTTCCACTGTGAACAGCTTCTCCCGCTGGCACTACACGTGGCCAAGTGCTGCCAGACTGGGAAAGAGCGTCAGGCCCCCCAGAGCTGGGGGATGTTGCTCAGTGGCCGCGTTAACTGGTAGCTCACTGGGGTGGAAAACGGAGCAGATTTGTTTCCTGGTGACCTCAACCAGGTCACTTCTATACCTTGTGCCTCTGTTTTCCTATCTGAAAAACCAGGATAACCATCAGGATGTTTTGTAAATCCCCCTGAACTCTACCGATGAAAAGGCTTGGCAAGAGATAGATATTAGTATTATCATACTCCTCATCCTCTCTCGCCAGTCCGTTCATCACCTTCCCTTGCCTCCCAGTGCCTCCCAGCACTGCAGGCTTCACCCACATCAAAAGACATTACTCACAGCAGGTCAGCTGCTTGGGCGTTGGCAGGAAGGGAGGCTACGCCAGCTCTGTGCTGGGGTGCCTGTCCTTCTCCCGCTCCGGTGGGCTCACACTCCCCGAGGCTGGCACCAACCCCACGTGCAGTGCTACCGCCAATGACACTGGGATGCTGACGGGGTCAGCCCCCGTCGGCTGCTTGCGCAGCTGCGTTAGACACAAAATCACCTCCCATGAAACAGCGATTTCTTGGGGTCAGGGGAGTCTCCTCTGTCAGGAGAGCACTGTGAAGCACCCCAAAATATCACAAGAATTGACTTACCACCGAGTCAAGGAACCTAATGCAGCACTCGAGTGCAGGTCGAGTTTCACAGAACTGCCGAAACAGAAGCCTTCCGATCGGCTGCTTTTCACATATGCTGCAGTAATCTCTCTCTAGAGGCAATAAAGAGAAGAAGAGAAGCATGAAAATGAGAAGAGCTTTGCCTTTTGGGTTGATTAGGAGTTTAAAGCATTGCATGAGCGCAGAACCATGACCTCAAATCAGAACTGCTGCCTTCTCCACCACCACGTTTCAGATATCCAAATACAAATATAATTAATGGCTTTAAGACTCAGACAAGAGAGGCTCAGTTTTACAGATCTGATGTTGGTAAAAGTCCCGCAAAAGCCATTTAGCTATTATGAAAAAATAATTTCACATTTTTCTGTGGTGGAAATATATGCACTCTGCAAAGGTATCGCTCAGACTGGTGGTGTTTGTGGCAATGTGGGGAGCAAATTACAAGCCCTTGAAATGTGAGTCATACATTAAAGGGTAGGAAAAGCTGGAATTCATGGAGACCTTCCTGGATGCATCCTAGATATGCACTAAAGTGCCCCTAATCTCTGGAAATGCTTAACCCACTCTCTACTAAACAGTTATTGCAAACTATGTATTTTCAAATTTCTGCTTTTTCTTTTTTTTTTGATATTTTTCTGGTGAGAGCAGCAAATCCCGCAGCCTGTTCAGAGCAGCAGTACTCGCTCGAGACACGTTATTCCTCTAGAAGCACACACATGTCAAACAACATACTGTGTTTCCTTGAGCGTTCCTCTCACCACCCTCCTCGCTGCCATATGGCACTTGCTGTTATTATGGAAACAACCAGCTTCTAAACACATAACATAGCACTGCAAACAGACATACGAAACCCACACAAGTTGTCAGTGCCTTGGTTACTTCTCTCTGAAGCCTGGAGTCTCTCCTGCCATGTCTTTCATTCCCCATTGCTTTGGCCCCCTGCACCCTTCCGCTCCGTCCACTCCAAGGAGAACATCTGCAGGCACGCGGCTGCGACGCAGCTCGCCTTGGCCATGGGGACACCTGGACGAAGGGCTCGCTCATCACAGGTTACGCCCTGGGGACCACATTCTGCAAAACCAGGACATCCCTCCTGAACGGAAAATGCTGTACGAGATGTTGGACCTGCTGACCTGTAGCTGGGTGGCAGGTGGGCAGCAGCACCCAAGGCTGCCTCTTGTAAGAGGAAGGTGGGTGCTTGCCCGGTGCTGTGCCTGTGTGCAGGTATGGCTGTACTTCAGGAACTGGCCCCTGCAGCACCTACGGCATGGTTGCTGGAGACACCGGTTGGGGCTAGCTGGACTATGGTTTTAATTCGGTATGGTCTTGCGCTGGTCTGGTCTTTTAAGGTAGTCTGGAAGGAAGTAAGTACCAGCACTGTTTTATGGCTGACGTTGCCAGTCCATTTTGGATCAGGATGTCACTCAATCTATCCAGAAGATTGCAATGCTTTGGTACCCTCTGGCAAATAAAACTGGATCGAAATCACTGTGTAAATCCTAACACGACTTCCAGTCTACCTAACTATCAGCAGCAAGCTGGTTTGTTCGCATGAGCTGGAGCCTCCAGCGTGCAACATCACGACACAGACACGTATGGCAAGAAAGCCAGCGGGCTCGCTTGGACGCTGAGCAGCCTCGGATGCTGGGTTTCCTTGCGAGTGGCACAAGCTTGTGCTGCTTGACTGAGTAGCTTTTTTAGCGCAGAGGCAACTGCTGAAGGGATGTGCAGACACGCGCGGCGCTGAGGTAAGCGAAGGAGTTAGGAAAGAGCCTGAGTGAATCAAAACAGCAACTCAATGTCCCAGAGGCCAGCACAAAGGCAGAGGCTGAGCAGCCCAGGTGAGCTCGCCTGGGAGGTCTGGAGGTTGAGCTACATCTGTCTGATGCTGTTTTCTGCTACCTTGACTAACTCACTCTTCTGAAGGTATGAATAAAATATACACCCTGAGTGTTGGTAGCACGCAGCCTCCTTGATGGCAGGACTCAATCCCTCGAGAAGCCCAAACCCACAGCAAGCTTCCTCATGTTTAAACTAGCAGTGCAAAAAATGCGGCTGTCTGAATTTGTAACAGAATAAGACACAAAGGAACAAATACATTAATCACCTAGTTTGCCCTATATTTTCCCTTGGACAGCACCATATGGTGCATGGTGACAACCCTTGTTGTACAAAATGCAGTTAGTTTATCAAAGTTTTTACGATGTGGTGACGCTCACGGCAGCAGAGGATGCTCTTCTAACAAAAGGGCTAATAATATCAGTAAATAAGAGTGCAAATTGCACATCCAATAACTACTTCATAGCATAGCAGGAAAAGAAAACAAGCAGCTAAACACTATTACATACGTGCATAAATGAAACATGAAGACGACACGAGCACAGACTTCCTCCTATGGTACCTAACTTGGCCAACACGTGAGAAGGGTGACCCATTAGTAATGAGGAAAAAGGAAATACCAGAAATAATCTCTGGAAACACAAGAGCCAGAGCTGTTCCCTGGAGCCATCCACTCCTTGGTCATGTTCGTTTAAGTGCTGGATATACCAATACAGACAATAAATACATGATGTAACTGCTTTCATTCCTTGCAGGTGACACAGAATATTTTCTTAGGCCCTGATCTTGCCATTGGCCTCACTAAGTCAGCGGAAAGAGTCTGCTCTTTCTTAGTGGACTAAGAAAGAAAAACACCTCTCTCAGCTACAGCAGAAAAAAGGAGTGCACAGTTTTGCTATAGTAAGGAAAGAAGGAAAGCAGAAGCATTTTAACAGCGTGCTGCACCCCGAAGACCTGGCTGCAGCACCCAGAGCGGCGTTCACGAGCCGCTGCACGAGGGGAGGGGACGGGGAGCCACGCGGGCACCGCAGCCAGGGGCTCCCTTGGGCTGGGGCTAATCGTCGTGTCGCTCTCGCTCCGCCTGCCAGTAAAAATATCCAACCAGTTTCAAAAGTTTAAAAAATAGAAAGAATGATTTCCTGAGGAAATGGAAATGTTAAACACTTGGAAGTGAAACCATATGCTTATGATGATGAAGTGTAATGAAAACAGCTCTGAGAGTGGTATCTTTGGTAGTCAGATCCTTCTGCTTCAGCGCAATCCTGTTTAACACCTGCAAAGTCACCAAAAATGGGGGTGAAAAGCTGGGTAGGTCAAAGCCCTAGGAAAGCAGTCACTGCTCACTGACACCAAACTCTTTACTTAGAAAATATCACTGGCAAATAATGTGCGCAGGCAAGTGAACTCTTTATCTTCCTAACAGAGTAACGACACAGATTAGTATAGAATCACAGAACCACAGAATCACTAAGG